>NC_056743.1:466798964-467053964 GCF_019279795.1 Protopterus annectens | reverse complement strand
AACTTAGTCTTCCTGCAAGAAACCCATCTCTTGAAAAAGATATTGATAAACTTGCCACAAACAAATATACAGTATTGGTTAGTTCAGAGCACACTCAGAAAAAGAGGAGTGGCTATTTTATGGAATAAAAGTATGCCCATTCCTAAAACCATTAAGTCTTATCAGGATGACAAAGGAATGTTCTGTATGGTTACAATACAAATTAATGGGAAGACTTACACTTTAATTAATGTATATTGGATACCTGGAATTGGTATTAATACAGTGAAACATCATCTTGATAAGATCATATCATTCTCTATAGGAGATATTATTTTAGCTGGTGACTTTAATTGTATACTACATGAAAGTGATACTACCACTATAGGAAAAGAAGAATTACATCTAATGCAAAACATTTAAATGATTTTGCTAATTCTTATCATTTGAATGATATTAATAATCAGATAGATTCAAAATCATTACCATACACCTTTTTTTCTAACAGATACAAAACTTATTCAAAAATAGATAGGGTCTTTATTTCTAACCAGATGGTAACAGATTTAATTAATTCCAAAATCATTTCATGTCCTATATCTGATCATAATTCAATTGTTTTTGAATTCATGATAAAAAATACTCATAATGTTCAGATCAAAAGGATACCAGCATACTTAACTCAACTAAAAGACTATAAAGAATATATACTTTCAGAAATAAAACATTTTTTTAGACATAAATAATACTCCTGAAGTCTCCATTGTTTATGTTTGGGATGCCTTAAAATCATATCTATATGGACAAAGTATCAGATGGTATAATAATAAAAGAAAATCTTGGGATAAGGAATTGTTAGATATTCAAAGTAAATTAGACTCTTATAAACATAATAATAAAGAAAATATTATGGACAAGAAAGTTATTGAAGAAATAAACAAACTAAATGAGAAATACAAAGAAAGTTTAACTCATAAAGTTAAAATAACTTTAGAGAAATACAAGTTTTTGTCTTATTAAATAAGCCCCAAATACTTACATAGACTTAAAAATAAAACAAAAAGGTTGAATAAACAAAACCATATCAAAGAAACCTTTTCTCTAAGGAAAAAGAAGAATGTTTCTAGTATACCAGAAATACTAGATGAATTTAGAAATCACTTTCACAAAATTAACCATAATAACATTAACATGGAACCCAAAGATAAAATAAAGAAGTTTATAACCACAAACATGAATAAAAAGCTTAATAAACAACAGATTAAACTATTGGACAAGAGTATTTCATATACAGAGGTTATTACACAAATAAATAAGCTTAAATCAAACAAAGCACCGGGTAATGATGGTATTATACCAGAGATATATAAAATCCTTTCTAAAAGTACATATTCATTAATACATAAGGTTTTTATTTTGGCCCAAACTGAGTTAATAACCCCCCATCTTGGCAATATACATTTATTTCACCAATTTTAAAACCTAATAAAGATCCAACTAGATGTACTTCATATCGGCCCATCTCATTACTTAATGTTGATTATAAAATGTTTATGAGTATTTTTGCTGATAGATTGAAGACAATCATCCCGGCATTATAGATATAGATCAGACAGGCTTCATTGTAAATAGAAATACTTTTGATAATATAAGAAGAACTTTAACATTAATTGATTTTGCAAATAGAAAAAAGAAAGATTTAACGCTCATTAGTCTTGATATAAGTTCAGCATTTGATTCAGTAAGTTGGGACTATCTGTTTACCTTACTGAAGTGCACAAACTTCTCAGATGCATTTGTAAATCTAATTGAGCATTTATACAAAGGAACTTTGGCTTATATTAAGGTAGGAACATATGTTTCACAAAAAATACCCATTTTTAAAGGTACAAAACAAGGATGTCCACTTTTTCCACTATTATTCACTTTAGTAATGGAGCCTTGGGCTAATTTGATCAGAAACAGTACTGACATAGAGGGTTTTGAAATAGATGAAAATATAACATCCAAAATTCAACTTTTTGCAGATGATGTTCTAATTACATCAGCAGGATCTAATTCTTCTATGCAGTCTCTATTTGATAAAATTATGAATTTTAAAAGTATTTCTGGTTTAATATTCAGTGAAGAAAAAACTAAAATACTACCTATATATACACGAAAAAATATTCTCATTAGTGATTTTACTAAATATGTACCCAATTCAGGTCAGATAACTTATTTAGGTATAATACTATCTAAAGATATTAAATCTATTATATATAATAATTATAATACCTGTTTTCTTAATATACAAAACCTTTTTAATACCTGGAATAATATGGTTTTTACTATGGAGGAGAGACTTACAATTATTAAAATGATAATATTCCCCAAGATTTTATACTTAATACAATCAATAATACTTTCACCTACAAAAATAATTATCAAGAAACTGAATACACTAATGTTAAATTTCCTATGGGCACCTAATAGACCTAGGATTGCATTAAAGAAACATACTAATAGCTGGTCTCAAGGGGGTATTTCTTTTCCAGACTTTAATTTATATACTATCTCTTCTATTGTAAAAGTTATTACTTTATTAATAGATCAGTCATATGTTGCAAAATGGAAAGATTATTGGGAGCTAATTAGTATGCACTTCATGAATATCTCCTTAACACATACAAATATGATTGTAAATAACTCCATGTTATGGTTACTAAAGGAATTTTGTACTTCACCTATTACACCTAAACATATTGTTTGTTACTCATTAAACATTATTATTAGCTATTGTAACTTTATATTCATGCACCCTAAGTATAGGGAATTGAATTTTATTATATTCCCTATAATGTATACTCAGGGTATGCTTTTGTCATCTACTTCTGAAGGAACTCATTTAGTTATAGATAATGATCTAAAGTACTGGTATCAGTTGATATCTGATAATAAAGTAAAAAATCTAGATTTCTTAAAACAAGAATTTGATCTAAGAGAAACTTGCTGGTTAGAGGTTCAGACCTTTAGACAACATCTCATTAATAAAATAGATCTAATGTCTATAACAGTTAAAGAATCTATTCCAACACTGATTGATTACTTGATATTAAATTTACAACATAAAGTTTCTGATAAAGGTAAACTTTCATACATACATAAAATTATCAGACAAGAAACTTTTTACAGTGTAGATTCATACTGGAATTATTTCACTTCTATTAAAGGGGGCCCACCAAATCAACAAGATAAACAATATATATTGGAATCTGCTTATAGAACTACGTCTTCCATTGTCTGGAGACTTTATACATGGAAATTTTTAAATAGATCTTTTTATACACCTTTGATGATGAATAAAATAAATAATAAAGATAATTTATGTAAGAGATGTAATGTAGAAATTAATGCTGACTGGGCTCATATGTTTTATGACTGTATAAAATTGAAAGAATACTGGAAGTCAATTAATGAATTTCTGCAGGCTCTTTATACAGATAAGTTCATTATTTCTAAATCTCTTATATTATTCAACACACCTGTACCTCAAAGTGTTAAAAAGGTTAATCTTCCCTTGTTATGGTCTATTCTAGCAGTGGCTAGGAAAATAATAACCAGAAATTGGATTTCAGATACACCTCCTTCGTTCAATGAATTTAAAAATGTTATGAATATAGTGTGTCATATGGAAATAAACACAATTAGGACAAGAACAACTAGAAAAACATCTTATTATATTGTATGGGATAATTTACAAAATTTGTTAAAAAAATTCTAATTTCAATAGCACGGTATTTTAGTTTAATTAATTGATCTGATTGTAGTGGATGTCTTTGTAAATACTTTAGTTGTTTTGTTGAATATTATAATAATACCTATTTTTAATTACTTGTATAAAATTGTTATGATATTTCTCTTATATGTTAAAACAATAAACCTGTTTTGAAAAAAAAAAAAGAAACCACAATATAGCAATGTCACAAGGCACAGGCAAATTCCATAATAGCAGCTGAGAGGTCATTCATAGCAGGTGTAATCAGGAAAAGCACAGTAACAGATCTTAAGAAGTTTAAAGTGTTCCTGTAAATGAACAACAGTACTGGGATCATTCCTGTAGGAGTTAACACTGACATCAGGATTGAAGAACCGACTTGTGTCTTCAGGAACGATGCATCCAGTTATCTAAGGTTATACCATCAGTTCAGTTTATATACAGTAAGTTGACTACAGCATACACTGTTCATTTTTTCATAGTAATATCTGGTATTCAGACATGTCAGAACAGCAGGGAGTATAGGTTATGACTGCACTGCACATATCTTCCAAGATCAGCCATAGCATGAATGGTACAGCATCACAGTGATATCATAGGTACTTATTGTTACTCCAGTATGACATTTTTTTTGTATTCACTCGCAGTCCACTGTTGCAATCACAAGTGTAGAGGCTGGGACAGTACAGTAGGCATATGCTGGCACTCATAAAGGACAAGATGGCAATAATACAGACATACCTGAGTCACAGTCAGATGACTCAATGGAGCTGTTTGCCTCAATTCTGGGTGTGCATCCAGCTGCAGTTTATAGAGAAGATGTAGCCTTTTTCACAAATGAACCTGAGGTTGTATAGCATGGGCCAGTCCTCAGTGATGGGCCTGTTTGGTTTCATGCACCTGTAAAGCTCCCAGGGAGCTGTTGCAGATGAGGATGCACTGCATGTGAAGAAATAATCCTCGTCTTGTGGTGGTATCCAATGGTGTAACTTATTGTGGATGGCTGCTGCCATCCAGGTAGAGTTCAGCATTAGTGAGCAACTGTACTACACTATCATCCAGGTGCAGTCTGTGGCTATCCAGTCTGTTACAGTGCTGATTGACATGTTTGCAGTATTCCTGATGATGTCATCCAGGACTGCTACATGTTCTGTAAGGACATGAAGTCCAGGAACACTGTAATGATCTTATGAGAACTATGGTTACAGACTGCTTCCATCTCCTGCTCCATGTGTGATCATCAGTGCCAGGATTACATAGGGGGTGGGGGGGTGGGAGGTATATAGTTCTCCCTTATGTCAGGCAGTGAATCATAGTCTGCCTCCCCTCTGCAATAATACAGTTATATTCCAAAAGTATTATATATAGCAAGGAAACTGTGTTCCATTGTGATATCAAAGAGAACAGACAGAAGATTTTATCTCACACCTTTTAGTATAGCTAAGTTTAAGACCACACTCCCCCTCCCTGTCTCACAATCATTTAAGCAGACATAAGGAATTTATCAAGAAGCACGGATACATCATGCCTTAAGGCAGTGTGGTTACTGGTGTCATCAGTGTGTGCAGGCAACAAAGGGCCAAGATAAATACAGGAGAGGAGATGCACAAAAAAACAATGTGGAAATATAGTTAGTTTATTGGTGTCATCAGAGAGCGTGATTGACACCAGTTTGTTGCAGGCAACAAAGGGCCAAGATAAATACAGGAAAGGCAAACGATAAGAAAATGTTAGAGGTGGTATGTCACAATTTTGCAACTGGGCTACCGAGAGAGAGGAGTTGCAGGTGGTGGAGGCACATAGTGCCTCTGCTGGGTGACCACCCCATATCCAATCCTGGGAGGCAATAAAGAAGGAACGGGAGCTGCTGACTAGACGATATTATTGTACAAATGAGCAGAAGTCACTATCTGCTATAATTTTGTAAATCTTTTGTTTAAGACTAACATAAATTATTATAAAATATATAGTGTGTTAAATGTATAACATAAATTATCAGTTTCTGGTGCCAAAAGCTAAAAATACATTGGCCAAACATGTATTGATCCCAAACATGAATACAGTTTTCTATTAATAATACTCAGTCATAGTATTATCAACTACCTGCTGTTATCTGCAGAAAATAAAATATGACAATGCACACTCCAATCAGATTCTAGAACCCATCACTATAACATGGTGTTTAAATCACACTGGATACTTAGAGCTGTCCTGCTGGTAAAGTTACTGTTATCATCAGTCTTGGGTATTGTTTACTACTATAAGCAAGTTTGTCCACTAGACCATCAACATTACCCACTCTAAAAAACATTCTGATACACACTGATATGTCTCCCGTTTGCAATTGCTTTAGATATAATAACCTCCTTTTTCAAATATATCCCACTTTATAGAATAAGAGTCTACAAGAAATCAGAAGTCAGCAAATTTTTACAATATGTAAAACAAAGCTGAACATCACCTTATAAAATGCAGATGCTTCAAGCACACTGCAGACATGAGTGACACTAACCCCCCACCTAAACACACTGTTCAACCTCAGCCTCTCCGCAGGCTACATGCCCATAGAATGGCGCACAGCAATGGTTATTCCACTCCACAAAGGAGGGGCCACAACTGACCCTGGTAACTATTGCCTCATAAGCCTGACTAGCCTGGTCTGCAAGGCTATGGAGCGCAGTATCATGGAACTCATTAACAAAGACATTGGGAACCTCCAAACACTTGACCCGACCCAGTTCAGCTTTGTTAAGGGCAGATCATGCCTACTAAACCTGGTTGACTTCTTCAAGACAGTCACCAAGGCCATAGACAAGGGAAAGGTTGTTCACACAGCCTACCTTGACCTCACCAAGGTTTTTGACACCATTTCCCACTCGGGTATTACAGAAAAACTCACCAGCCTGAACATAAACCCCTACGTCTCTAGATGGGTTGCCAACTGGCTTACAGACAGAACTCACACGGTAAGAATAGCGGGCTCCAGGTCCGACTCTAAACCAGTTACAAGTGGTATCCCACAAGGCTTGGTCCTGGGACCCCTACTGTTCATCATATACTTCTCAGAAGTACACGCAAACACAGGAGGACTATGGCTAACCAAGTTCGCCGATGACTGCAAACTGGGAGCCATAATTGACTCTCCGGCTGACACGGACATTCTCCAAAAAGACCTTACTGAGACAGACACCTGGTATCAAAGTCATGGCCTCAAGCTAAATGCCAAAAAATGCATAGTCATCACATTTGGGAAAAACAAAACATCCACAAATTATCACATAGGTGGCAGCCCCCTTAATACAGAAGAGGTAATAAGAGATCTGGGGACCCAGGTAGATAGTAATTTCTCCTTTGACAATCATATTGCCAAAGTAGTTAGGAAACCCTTCTATGTGGCCCATCTAATTACTAAAGGGTTCGCATCTAGAAATAAAGAGGTTATAGTGCCCATCTACTCATCACTCATCACACCCATCATAGAGCACAATGCCCCATTTGGGATGTACCTCACAAGAAACTTCCAACAGCTGGAGAGACCGCAAAAGTACCTCACCAAGAGGATTACTGACCTCAAACATATGTCCTATGCAGCCCGACTGAAAAACCTCCGGCTGTACTCAGTGGCATACAGCTTACTCAGAGGTGATCTCTGCCTGACTTACAAAGCCATGTCCAACTCAGAATTGATGGACATGCTCCACCTAAAGAAACCCAAGTCACTGCGAGCCACATGCTCTAGTGAGCTAAACCTCACCACAACAATAAATAGAACATGCTGGAGGGATAAATTCCTGTCACAGAGACTCCCCATGCTTGGGAACAAAATTCCAAACTAAATTAGGCAGAGCCCCTCACTAGCACTCTTCAAGAGAAACCTTGACGAGTGGATGGGTAACAGAAAATACACCCCTGGGATCATTTCATTGCTTCATTGCTTGACAGAGGATCAGTTAATTAATCAATGGGGTGGTGAAAGCCGACACACTGTGGCTAGGCTTATAAATGCCCTCGGGCAGATAGCCTAGTACCTACCTATGGACTTGTTAATAGAAATCAGCCAGACATTTGCACTTCAAAAAAAGTTTCTAATCAAATTGAAACAAAAGTGGCTACACTGTTTGAAATTCTAATTCATAATCTGTAAATAATGTCCATAATAGTATAAAAAGTACAACAGCTGTATTCCAAATACAGAAACCTAACAATTGTGTTAAGCATCCTTCTGATGTATGAAAAGCAGTTAACAGAGTATTATTAAGCAGCACTCACTGTTATTAAGCCCCTGTATTGTGCTAGAGCATAACAGCAGTACCTACATAGCATGCAGAGCATTTAGCAGATTTAAAGACTGATAGATTTCATTATCACTTATATGCAAAGAATAACAATATACTCTGAATGTGCTTACCAAATATTTTGCGTCTGTATTCCATTACAATGTGTAGATTATTGTATCGGACATGATAGTTTTGGGCACGTTGCTGCTTTTCTACAGACCCTGGGTCATAGATAACAAGTGTCAACTAACTAGACAGCTAACCTGGTTAATAAGTAGCTCGAGGCAAACAAGGACAAACCGTTGTCAAAATAAATAGCATCCTTGACGGTAGTTTGTGAATAATGTGTGTCCTAATTTGCTGAATGTTAAAGCCTGCTACTCTTGTTATTTTTGCTGTGAGATTCAAAATCCCTAAAACTAGCATTCCTTACATTAATGAAGATTCTAAGTAGTGTTGCTGCCCTCTACACAATATCAGTGAACATGAAGTAAAGTAAGTAATTATCCATAGTTTTATTTCATCTAGTATACTGTTTGCTCCAGCTGGCTGTTGCACCATCCCAGAAGAAACTAATTAAAAATAATAAATGCAGTAACAGTTATGCATAAGACACAAAGGTCAGTAGACAACTGGCATTTAAGGAAGTCATTGAATATCAGACACACATGAACATTTTATTGAACTGTTTACCCTGCTTTTTCTAATCATCAGGGGTGTTTGCTGAGCAGTGTCTGATCCACTGAGTTGGTGATAATTATGGGTTGTAATTTAAATGTCATTCTGTCTAGGATGGAACATTCAGTTACCCATTTACATATATGCATTCTTTACTCTACCTATAAAGACTGAGGCATGCAGTTGAATTCATTTTAAGGAAAATGAAAGTTAAAGAACAGATTGATTTAAACTATGAAAAAAAGCACTTCTGTGTCTGGATTATAAATCTATTTTTTAGAATGAATGGTTCACCAAGGATCATGTGTTTTTAATTTTAATCATGTTAAGAGATGGTCACTGACTATGACTATTACATTCAATCATAGGGGATTTGCACCAAATATTGGCACTGCACCAAATGAAAATTTTAAGCAGTAACATAAATGGAATTTACTTTCTAGGCTCTGAACAGGGATTAGGCTGAACACCCCAAGTCCTTTAGCATTACAAGAAACTTATTTGTCTTTACAAGAGCAGAAAAAGTTGTAAGGCTGAGGTTATGATTTACTAATTTCATCCTCACATCTGGCTGATAAACATAAAGGCTTTACGTTTCTATTAAGGAAAGAGTGCACTCTAGTTCAGATTTTGGAAACATACTCTCTGCTTGGAGAAGAAGTGGTAGGTATCATAATGTGGGTGATGGTCAGAGTTTTAACCTTAGTTGATATATATCTCTACCTCACGATAAGCTTAAGAGATGCAAGGCAAATTCTATCTTATATTCGAGAAAAAAAGGAAAGCTAATTTTAATGGGGGATTTTAACTGTCTCATGGTAGAAATGGATATAGCAGTACCAAAGGTACCTAGGATTACCCGCATGCAAAATGTTTAAAATCATAGATAACATATATGATGCTTATTGATATTGGACTTTATATCTACCCAAGAAATCCTCTGTTCACATATTATTCCTTAAGACACAAGACATTCAGTTGTATCAATAGGCTCTGTGTAGACAAAGAGCTTCTAGATTTGCTTCCAACATACGAGGTAACCCCTTGTCCATACTTGAACCATGATGCATTCTGGATCACTTTCCCTAATTTAATTCCCCTCTGCCCAAAATCTCAAGGATGTATCCATACTATACCAAATGCCCTGATTTCTTGTCCAAGATCTCTGGAGCCAGCAAAGATTTTCATCAGGAACATGTGGGTGTGTGGAGAATACCAACCACACGTCTGATCAGATGAGTACAAAAGCTTTTCGATGCCAAACTAAGGCTGATAATGTAAGACAAAGTCCACAAATGTCACATGTTCAGCTTTTAAAGATAAAGCAGGAAATCCATAAAAGACAAATTGAAATAGCCCTTGATAATCTCAGGTTAAAAATGCTTTGAGATTTCCCCTCAGCTTTCTACTAGGCTAGCTCAGAAAAAACAAATTTGGTCCCAGAGGTCCAGTTCCAGTCTTTCCCCAGAGACAGTACAAATACAGGTTTATGAATATCCTAAGTGACTCTCTGGAATTTTTTAGAAAGTTTTACCAAGAAGTTTGTGGAGAGAATCCCTTCAGCATCCAGTAAGCAAATTATAAATCCCAATGACTAGCAAATGTTTAAAAGTAAACAAAGCACCAGGCCCAGATGGCCTCAAAGCAGAGATCTCTATAATTCTTGTTTTTGGAAAGTGTGTGCTTCGGCATTAGATAGGAAACTAATCCTCCATCATGGAAGTATTCTCAGGTACTTCCCATACTAAAGACAGGAAAAGGCACATCCATACCAGAACATTACAGGCTAATTTCTCTTATAAACAAGGACAGTAAGATTTTACAGGGATATAGCCAATAATAGTGTCATCTCTACTTTTCCACTTAATCCAGTTAGATTGGGGCAGCTTTGTCAAAGGTAGATCCTCCAGCCAAAATAAAAAAAAAAAATGAGAGTGGCTAAGTGGGCAGAACTGGAAAAATCCAGAATATCCATTCAGGACTGTTGTCTGTAACTGACAGAAAAGCTTTTGACATTGTTAGCTGCCATTATCTGCATCAAATAGTAAAGGTGTTTGCTTTCGCTCCTTCATTTGCCAAATTAATTCAAGAAAAAGGCTGTTTTTCCACATTAAAAATAAGACCCCTTGGATTCAGACTTTTCCCCTTAGCTATAGAAATAAGACAAGGCTGTCCATTAGTTCCACTTACCTTTATATTAGCAATAGAGCCTTTAGTAGCTCACCTTCAAGAACTTCAAAATTTAGAGGGTGAGTCCTTTGATCTGCATCAGTGCAGTGAGGTCATGTTGTTTGCAAATGATCTGTGAGTGCTGTTAATTGACCTTCAGCATTCCCTCTGATCTGCTTCATACATTTCAGGTTATAAAGTCAACCCTACAAAACTCACCTTGTTTGTATTAAATACCTTATTGCAACTGGATAACTACAGCTGTCAATTCTCCAAATTTTACATATCTAGGTCGTCTTTTGGCTCCCATCACTTAGCTATGAGAAATTTAAACATGCAGAAGATCTATTTGATAATGGATAGCACTTTAAAAGAATGGGCTGAGTGGTCTATATCCTTTGAAAGTAAACTGCAATTAATTACAATGCTACTCTAAACTAATATTTCCTACATTTTACTGGGACTCCCAATATATTTCCCAGCAGCAGCTTTAAAAAATTGGATTAGCATGTACTAACATTTCTGTGATTGCCTTGTTTACCCAGGGAAACTTATTTATTTATTTTATTTTACATTTGTTGACCGGGCTAGTCTAACTTGATATATGTCCATTTTCAGTATAGGCCCGGGAGAAATGCTCCAAGCATAGGCAACAGCATAACATACATACAATAGTAAAATGAATAGCAGCACATTGTTGAGATTGTAAATATGGAAAAACTTATACAGAGTCCTTTATGGGATTTAGCTAACATCTGAGGAAGTCTAGCTATTTAGCGGAAGAAACCGCTTAATATAATAAATTGTTGGTGGACTATCTGTGGATGCTTTCTTTTTATTTTAGTTATTTAGCTAACATCTAATACAAAGAGCAGACAACACTGAAAAAAAGCATAAGCCCCACTTTTTTTTTTTTTTTTTTTTTTTTTTGAGTAAGAAGGAAAGCTAATATAAAAATTCTTATAAAGTACTAAGAAGGAAATCTCGTTAGATACCAGTGAGATGTTAAATTGGTTAATACAGGTCAGCATCCTAGTACAACAGATTAGCAAAGTATGGGGAGAGCACGATTGGGGAGAGAGATATTAGTCAGGGTTAGAGCAGGGGCAAAGCCAATGTGTTTTAAGGTATTCTTTAAGGTGTTTTTTGAAAAGCAGTGTAGAAGAAAGAGTAAAAAGTTCACTTGGAAGCTGGTTCCAGATTTTTCCCCACTGTATTAGAGAAAAGTGAGTCCCCAGCTTTGTTTTTAGGTTTAGTAGTGGAGACTAGAAGCTTATTAGCTGAGCGTAGTGTTGCTAGATTTTTGTATGGGGTAATAAGGCTAGTGAGGATTGGGATATTATTAGGGTGGTGAAGGATATTTTGGGTCATAGTAAGTTGCTGACATTGAAGTTGGTTCTGCAGTTCTAACCATCCCAATTGTTTGAGGTTGTGACAGTGGTGGGTTCTAAAAGGGGTGCCAGTGACAAATCTAGCTATGTTACTGTAGCTGGTTGCAAGTCTGCTAAGGTTGTTTTTGGATAGATTGGTATATATGGATGAAGCATACAGTAGGGTAGAGATAAGGTGGATCTGGGCAATAGTGGTTCTAGCTAATGGCGTAAGGAAGAGTTTGATTCTATAAAGAGAGCCTAGTTTTCTGTTGACAGATTTTATGGTAGTATTAATGTGATTGTCAAAGCTAAGGTTGTGGTCAATAGTAATACCGGTATCTGGCCATATGCTAGTTCAATTGTTGGAGGTTACTGTGAAGTGAATTTGTGGTGACTTTTGGGTAGGAGCAAAAAACATTAATTTTGTTTTTTTAGGGTTCAGGAGGAGGCAATGTTGCATGAACCATTTTTCAACAATATTAAATATTTTTTGGGTGAGGGTCTGGAGAGAGATTAGGGACTTAGCTGTGCATATTAAAGTAGAATCATCTGCAAATTGTATGCAGGTAGCTGGAGGAATTTTGGCATTTAGATCATTAATAAAAATTGAAAAGAGAAGAGGGCCTAAAATAGAGCCTTGAGGTACTCCAATGTTGTCAGGGAGGGGTGTAGAAACATTATTGTCCCACAGCACTGCTTGGTACCTGTTTTCCAGATAGGATTTAAACCAGAGTAATGCTTGTAGGTCAAGTGATAGGGCTTTTAGTTTGTCCATAAGTAGGTGATGGTTAACCATGTCAAATGCTTTTGAAAGGTCAGTGAATAGTGCAGAGGAAAGAGAGTTGTTATCACGATGTTTGTTTGTACAATCAGAAAAGGATAGCAGGGCGGTAGTAGTGCTATGGTGAGGCCTGAAACCATGCTGGCAGTTAGCAAGTAAATTATTTTGGAGGAGGTGGTCTAGTAATTGTCGGCGTATGCATTTTTTCATTATTTTAGCTACTGGAGAGAGTAAGGCAATTGATTGAAAGTTGGAAAGTTGAGTAGATACACCACCTTTATGTAGAGGGATGATATGGGAGACTTTCCATATGGAAGGGATTATGTTTTCTGTAATTGTAGTATTAATAAAGATGGAAATGGTATAGGCAATGGCTGTGGCAGCAGTTTGCAGTTATTCTGCTGGAAGACAGTCAGCAGAAGGGGTGCCTGGTTTGAGTTTTTGTAGGAGCGTGCAAATGAGGGATGTAGCTACTGGTTGTAAACGGAAGGCAGGGACTGGGCTATTTGTTGTATTAAATGGGCTAGTGCTAATAGGGGGTAATGTGTTAGCTAGAGTTTGAATGGCTTCAGTGAAGTAGTTGTTGAAGGTATCAGCAACTTGTTTAGAGTTACTATGGGCGATACCTGTTGGGGCAGGACTTTTAGAGTGCCCTGGCTGAAGTAGTTTGTTAATGCCTGACCAGAACTTTTGTGGTTTTTGCTGATGGGTTTGTTGGAGGTGCAGGTAAAAGTTTTTTTGTCTAGTAGAATGTCTTTTTAGTTGCATTTTGTAATTGTTTAAAGTGAAGGTGGTCTGTTGGGCTTTTAGAGGCTCTCCATTTGGCCCAGATTTTATTTCATAGGAGGATCTTTTGTCTAGTTTGTTTTGTGAGCCATGGGGCAATTTTGGTTCTTACTCGGTTGGAGCGAGAGGGGGCATGGTAATCTAGAATTTGTAGGAATCTAATATTAAAGTAGGTCATTGCTTCCTCTAGTTGAAGATGATGCAGTGGGGACCAGTCACATGCTTTGAGTTCATTTTAGAAGCTCTCTGGATGAAAGTGTTTTTTAGAGCTAGAGGTTTTGAAAATATTATAATTGGGGCTATGAGTTTTTTGTTTAATTGTATAGGTTAGAACATGGTCACTCATGTCTTCTGGAAGGGTACCTGATTTATATGTATTAGGATGGCTGTTTATAAGGATCCATTCTAGGGTAGTTTCCTTACCACTTGGTTTATGGATTCTAGTAGGGGTGGTTATTATTTGGGAAAAAACATATAGATTTATGTGGGAGATAGGTTTAGGGGAGCTACAGGTAGCCCAGTCTATATTAAAATCACACAAGACAATGGTTTCCTGAGGTAGATGAGTAGTAAGGCAGCTAAGGATATTTTCAAGAGTATTGATATTATTTCCGGGGGGGGGGGGGGGATAGGCACAAATTATGTAGATAGATTTAGAGTTGTTGATTTGAAGTTTAGCAGTAAGGGTTTCTACATTAGTATCTAAGGGTAGGAACACACTGAAGGAAGAGACCTGAAGTTCTGATTTATACAGAATGGCTACACCTCCCACTTTTTGGTTTTGCGGTCACATCTCAGGATGTTATATCCAGGAGGGGTAATTTCTTGGTCTTGAGTTGTAGACTTTAGCCATGTTTCTGTAATACAGAGGATATCAAATATGTGCACTTCTAAGAGTGAATGTAGGTGGGTAATTTTGTTGTTAATGCTACGGATGTTGAGGTGAGCTATCAAGAGTGAGTTTGAAGGTCTTTTTGGTGTAAGGATAGCATGAGATGTTAGGTTTTGTGGGTCAGTGGGAATTGTTATGTTGGGGCCAGGGTTTGAATGAATATCACCATCTAATAGAGGATGATGCTGAGGTTTTTGTATAATCTTTAAGAGTTTGTTGTAGTTATTCAGGGTTTTCTTGTTATGGAAATAAGAGATATGGGTAGATCTGCGATACATTGGAAGTATGTAGATAGAAATGGAGGTAATGTTTATGTGATTGAGGGAGTTTGTGTAAGAAAGTGAATTAGTTTGTTGGCAGGGGTGGTGATGTTCAACCAGAAAAAAATGTTCATAGAAGGTTAGTGCATAGGGTATAGATAGAGAAACTAGGATAGTAGTTAAGAGTAAAAGAGTTATGTATATAGTTTCTGTAATGAGGCCATTAGGATTAGTAGGTAAGGAGGTGTAGTATGAAGAGGGAGCGTGCCTAATATAAGCTAAAATAGGGGTAGTAGTAGGAGAGGAAAGTTATACAGTGCAACCAGTACAGGATAATGAATGTGCAGAGATGAGGAAGAGAAGTTAAAGGTACGAAGCTAATTGAGGAGTGGTTAAGGTAGGGGCGGGGCTATTAAGCAGTGATAGTCAGTGATAGGTTAAAGAGGGGAAGGGGGTGTGGATGCTGGAGTATAAGGTTAGTAGCACTGGGGGTGGGTGGGAATCAGGGATAGGGGAGCGGAGTGAGCCCTCAGGGCGAAGGGAGCGGGAAGAGCAGGTCAAGACTGAACAGAGACAATGTGAGAACAGCAGATTTCTGAGACAGTACAAATAGTTGCAGGTAAGTATAGTGTGGTACAACAGGTGTAAGATAGAGAAGGATAGTGGAGAGGAAGGAGGAAAAGAAATATAGCTAGAAGGTGGGAGGAGAAAGGATAAGAACAATGAGATGCCGCAGGAAGATTTTCAACTAGTCAAGGGATACAATCTATGAGAGTATTCAGAGGTGATACCTGGGAAAGTGGAGGAGAGAGTTTTAGCCCACAGATGGATTAGGGTGCCACCTAGTGGCCAGAGAGCAGAAAACAACAAGGTAAATATAATGTAGAAAGCTAGTACAGGTAGTTCAGATAGTGGATTCAGGGTGGGAGTTTAGAAGTTGCTACAGGGATAGCAAGGAGTCTGGCTGCTGGCTTCCTGACTCAATGGCTATAAAACTTTCTATACTTAGATAAATTACAATTAAAACAAGTATCTTAATAAAGGACCAGGGTGGAACACACTTTCTGAATCCCTTTGAGACTGGGAGAAAAACAGTACTGGGGTAGTAGAATTTCTTGATTCGATGTTGGGATGGCTTGAAATTAACAGGAGGGGATCCTTAGAGATCAGGCAGGTCCCTTAGTGCAGGATAGGAGGTAGTGAGCTGGGAAAAATTAGAAGGATAAAGAAGTATGAGTGATGTGCTGTATTGTTAAGACAATCAGGGTAAGACACAGTTCAAGCAGTAATAGTAAATCAGTCAGGATAAGATACAGTTCAAGCAATAATATTAAAATAATCAAGGTGAGACACAGTTCAAGCAGAATATACAGTCTATCTAAGGAAGATATGAACTCAGCCTAAAAAAAGAAAATAAATAACATTTCCAAATAGGTTCAGAGACATAAAAAAGCATACAGTTATATACAGGCACCATGGATTAATTGGATTCCCTTCAATTCACGATATTAGGAGCAGTCAAGAAGTTAACTAAAGCCTGCTTATGTTAGTGAAAAAATGACTTTTCTGCATCAGCTATTTGTGTGACCAGGTCATAAGATATAGGCATTATAATGATAATCGCTTTGAAAAACTAAGCTGCTCTAGTTTGCCTGAAAAAAATGATGACAGGAATGCTAGGTGAATACTAGTCGATAGAGGCAAAAATACTACACTCCAAAGTTATGTAAGCATTTCAAACTATAACATGGATACACCATACAAAACGTGGAGTAAAATACCACTCTATGTTACTATACAACCTTAACAAAGACAGTCGATAATTAACATTACACAGTACTCACATTTAGGAAGGCATAATTCAGTACAGAATACACAAGGTAACTAACTCAGTACAATGGCTAGAAGCGGTTAGATTAACCTTATATTTAGGGTTTAAATTATCCTTATATATAGGGTTACACACCATAGTATATCGCGGTAAAACTGCACTCACAAGATTTTACAGCTGCATCACATTACGATGCTAACAAAACACCTAGGTAAGAAACACAGTTGGAGTGATTATAGCAGCATCAGCGAGTGATTGGAGGACATAGAGACCAGATAAACTACAGCGAAATACCTGAGAAAACACTGTATGCTTTTTACTAAACACTTCTTAAGTCAGGACCTCAGTAACATTAAAAGCCAGTGTATCTAATGAATATGGACTCCACGGGAAGTGCAGCATATCAAGATGTGCAGAGTAGCATGTAAGAATCCACGTGGGAGTCACCATTAGTAAATGTAGCTGTTTTGTACACCTGAAACCCTCAAACTATTGTTTATTTAATAGTGCATATTTGAATCCTTCCCCTTATATGGATATCATAGACATAGGCTACTACTAACATTTTACACTTGCCAGCATGGACAAACAATAACACAAAGTATACAAGAGAGAATATATACAAATAATATAAAGTTAACAAGGTGTTAGTGGCTAAAAACCTGATACCATTACTGTAAATAATTACAAGGACAGCTTACAATTGCAGCCATGCTTAAAAAAAACAAAATGTGCTGGTATGGTACTTACAGTAGAACAAGCCTCCAGGGCTAAGGCCACGCAGCAGCCAGTGTAAATGCAGGGATAGTAAAGATGGTGCCACAAAGGGCTTCCCCATTATATGCCTTCAGGGCAGCATGTGAGGTGGGAGGAGGAGGAGACAGGGGAGGAGGGGGCAGGTAGATGAGAGGGGCAAGGTGCAATAGAGTTGTGAAAGGGGGTGGCAGAGAAATACAGAGCTATGGAGGTGCAGGTAAGAATGAGGGCGTAGGGTAGGTAAAGGAAGATTGTATAGAGACAATGTGAGAGCAGCAGATTTCTGAGGCAGTGCAAATAGTTGCAGGTAAGTACAGTGTGGTACAACAGGTGTAGGATAGAGAAGGATAGTGGAGTGGAAGGAGGAAAAGAAATATAGCTAGAAGGTGGGAGGAGAAAGGATAAGAACAATGAGATGCTGCAGGAAGATTATCAGCTAGTCAAGGGATACAATATATTTCTTTATTATCATTCAAGTGAACAGGGTGGGATTAGACTCCCCATTTTATTAACACCTGAACATGTCAGCATATTATGTTAACTGAGAGATACTATATACTCCAGGTTTCCCTCCTTCATGGATGCTGTCATTACAATGTGCCATCTTTCTTACCCTAAACTTCTCCACCACTCTTAGTTCTACCATCCCATATGCAGTATAACATTTTTTTATTAAATGCAAGAGCCAAGGCATAAATGGCAGATGACCCTCTATTGAGATTTTTCGATATTTGTACACAATATTTCAAGGCTTTTCCACCATAACAAAAGACATGCCTTGAGCAAAGCTTCTAATATACTTATTTTTTCCTTATGAAACACATCCTCTCTTTATAAATATTTGCTCCATTTTCCCTGTTTTGCTGTGGCTAAAAAGGGAATTCTTTCAGCTTTATTCTTCAGACGGCCAAAAACAGTTCTCCACCCTATTTACTAAATGCTCTTTTCTCTTTATCAAACTGTCACATCATATTTTTGTAATCAGCCCATCCTTTATGCTTACCCATCAGTCTACTCATTTAATGGAGGAGTTGAACTCTCTAATTCTAAATTTGATTTTGGCCAAAAGAGATGTTGCTGTAATTACCACCTTGGGCATTTCAGTCATTATTCACTTTTCCTCAGAATGTATTACCTAACTGAAGACTTTAAAAGAAACCACTGTAAAAATAAGTTTGTAACTAAAGATGATAAAACCTTATTATCATACTTAAGACCTCATGGACACTCACAAATTCCTTTAGGTGGAGGTTATTTGTGTGAAAATGCTTACATCAGTTTTTCTTTACCCCATTCTCGCTGCGTAAATGAAGTCTTACATTATACCCTCAGTGCTGGAAATGTCAACAAGTAGCAAAAGAAGCATCCTGTTTACATATAATATGGGCATGTCACAAGACACAACCCTTTTAGGAGACTTTCTGGTTCAAAGTGGGTAGGATATATTCATTGCCTT
Source organism: Protopterus annectens (assembly GCF_019279795.1). NCBI lineage: Eukaryota > Metazoa > Chordata > Ceratodontiformes > Protopteridae > Protopterus > Protopterus annectens. Next base: position 467,034,969 of record NC_056743.1, on the reverse strand, counting down.
CAGAAATAGAAGAGATATGGCAGTTTTAGGATTTCTACTTGACACAAGAACCCCCCCCCCCAAAAATTTCTACAAATCCTAATCCTAGCTACTTAGTAGGCCAGCACTCATCACTGGAAAGACGTAAAGGCCCCAACAATCACTCAGTGCTGGCGTACACTGCAGGGAGTCCATTCATGGAGTTTATCTTGGCCAAGAGGAAGCATTAGGAATTAAAATTCCAGGATCATTGGGGGATGTGTATGGAAACCTTAAGCTTATCTTTATTTTAATGTATGTACATTTTACTATCCATTTTACTAATTCTACTAAAGTAATTTAATGAATGACAACAGACGCATGCACATGAATCACTATAGATTAGTACATTTAGGCACAGTTTTGTAAATTATCTTTTATTAACTGTCATAACTGTAATATTGCTCACTCAGCCTTACATGAAACCATGACCCAAGAGGATCATGTAAATAGTTGTTACTCTTAACAGTTGATCTATAAAAATCTATTTTTTCTTATTTTTCTAAACTTCTTCAATATACAAGCAATACTCATTGTATATGTCTGTTGTCCACTATACATTTTAATTATTATAGCTATACCCATTTGCAATGATCATCATCAAAACTGTAATAATGTGCTATGCATACCAAGTACTTGGAATTAATCACTGTATTGTAATTTTTCTGTGCTAAATTTCATACAGTTCCAGTTGGCACTGTAATGGAATTTATCCCATGTGACACAACATTTGATGATATCTTTTTCAGCTGTTTTAACTGTGTTAAGACCAAATATGTATTTCCATCTAGAACTATATTAACTCTTTTATTATTGAATAATAAAATAATTATATATATATATATATATATATATATATATATATATATATATATTATTGTTGAAGTTTTTTTTCTTCTTTTTCTTCTTCTCCTTATGGCTTTTCCCTCAGGGGTTGGCACAGTGGAACTTTGGTCTGTAGAAGAATTGGCAGCGGAGTTTTTTATGGTGTCAAGTTGCCATCCCGGCATCCAACCTTCCCTAGAAGGCACTCACATGCACACATTCACACTTAAGGCTAATTTAGAGTGCCCAACTCACCTGCAGCATGTCTTTGGAATGTGGGAGGAAACCCACATGACCATAGGGATGGCATGCAGATTCCGCACAAAAGGCACCCCAGCCGAAAATCGAACCTGAGAACCTCTTGCTGTGAGGCAGCAACATTAACTGCTGCACCACCACAGCTGCCCTAGTGATGGTTCTGATTAATTAATTTTTATATTCACATGTTGCTTGAAAGCCTTAGGACCATAACATAGTATAGTAGTTTATGATTTTATGAAAATTGAACTGCACAGCTATGCAGTTTAGAGCAGAAAAGGAAGTTCATGCATCCTGCTTGGTAAATGTTATAATAATGTTGCACTCAGAAATTTTGGCTAAATTTTATATCATCTAGACTGTCCCCAAACCACATGGAGATGAAACTCACAAAAGCAAACTACAGTAAAGTATAGTTGTGTAGTTTACTTATTGTAAAAGTAGATATTTGAATAGATCACTGTTGCAGTAGCCACTGCAGTACGGAATGTATCATGCCAAGAGTAACATATATCTGGAAATCCACAAAGCCTCAGCTCCTTCGTCACATGCAGTACATCCACCCATTCTATTTGAGGATGTTAAGGCATACCCAGTCAAAGAAACTTCTTGCCCAAACTGGGAAGAATGAAGCCTAAAGCTCTCAGTAAAGACATGGCAGAAGATCAAAATAGACAAAGGGTTCTGCACCCTAGCAAGGGAAGAAAAATTAGGGGAATGAGGGTGGGTGCTAGTATCTCAACAGTGATCCATTTGAACATCTGCCATTATGGTAAGGAAACAACACAACGGTACTATGTTCCTCAATGGATCACTGTAACAGTAGTTGCTACACTATGGGATGACTGTCAAAGCTCAGGAAGGAAGCTTTGGATACAGAATGACTGTAATCCAAGATTCCCTGAAGTACATCTCTAATGAAGCCTGTTGTAGCTCTGGAAGTAGCATCTAACTTGAAAGATTTGATGATAAAGTGAAGACATAACCAAGTAGCTGTTTTCATAATAGATTTAAAATCCACCCCTTTCCAGGAGAACTCAGAAGTAGGCACTGCCTTAATATTGTTTAAGGGACTTTTGCAATGGTTAGAATAGCAGAATTTTAGAGCATAGGAAAGCCATCTAGAAATGATTTGTTTAGATATCTTTTCTGTCCCTTTTTTGCCACCATAGGACAAAAAGAGTTTATTTGAGTTCCTAAAATCTTGTTTGTTCTAAATAATATCTCAACCATCTGTGGACATCTAGGGAATGAAAAATCAGTTCTCCCTTGTTTTTTTTTTTTTTCATGTGGGGTGTTAGGGTAGAAAACAGGTTGATAGATAAATTCATTAACAGTGAGTTCTCAGACTACTTAATGCATAAAGGAAGAGTTGGTTCTGAGATCTATCCTTTCCTTCTAAAAGATAAAGGCTGAATAGACAGACGGGCCTGCGTGCCAGATATCCATTTAGCAGAGGTCAAAGCTACCAAAAGGGCAATCTTCCATGTTACAAACTTTGGGAATTAATTGTATGCAGGTTTAAAGAGACAGAGTTTCCTTCAAGTCTTCACATCTATCCACCTTTTTTCTTGGTGGACTGGTATGGTATGCAGGACCCACTTTAAAATTGTTGACTTGAGAAAAAGCAAAAAAGCAGAGGATCCAATGTCAGGCAAATTGAAATGGCCAAGAGATGTACCTTTATTAAAGTGTACTCCAGGTTAGAAGAGAGCAAATTGCACATGTAATGGAGAACCAGGGAGTAGGGGCATTTATAATGGGTCATTTCCTCTTATCTGGCACCAAAAAAAGCTGCCTAAAGGGATCAAGCACCTAAATCCATACAGTTCAACTGAGATTTTGATTTGCAAGGAATTAAAAATCTATTGTCCTGTGTGAATATGTCCACTGACTGTGACAGGTTTTGGTAATTGCCTCTGGCCAGTTGCAAGAGAAAACGGAAGTAATGTAGTTTGGACCAAAGGGCAGTTAGTTTCTTTGAAAAGTCCTTCCTGATCTTGGAAGTTCTTTGAAAACTGGAGGAAAGGGAGAAGGTAGAAAGAAACATCTCTGATGAGATTAAAAATGCATCTTTTTCCTTGGGACTTTTTGCAAGGTGTCATTCAACAGAATTGTTGTAATTACCTATTTTGATAAGTGACTGAAAGTTCTGTTTGGAAAGTTCCTCATTGGTGGATTATCTGCAGGAAGACCTTTGGCTGTATTATCCACTTGTAAGGGTCTGTCCTGGAATTGCTCAAAGATGATGCTATAGTTCTTGCTCTCCCCTAATGTAGGATGCTTGTAGGGGTATGCAGTGCTGACTGGTGCTGAATAGCTATGCTCCAGGCAATCATGTCTAGTTTGCAAATGGGTTATTATCTTTTTCTTGTTAGTTTAACCCCTGCATCACTTTGATGTTGTCCATGATCATGAACAGAGTTACGAGAGGTCTGTAGCTTTTGTGAATGGGGATGTGAAGTTAAACATCTTTAATGTCTAGTGTGACCAGAAATGCTTGAGAGGGAAAGACAGGAAAGGAGCTTTGCAGTGATAACATTTTGAATGTTGGGATGTGCAAAAAGTTGAATTTGGATAAGTCTAGAATGGGTTTCTAGTTACCTTCTTTCTAGAGAATCAGGAGTCTTAAATACAACCCTTTTCACAGTACTTCTAAGGGGACTTGTTATGACCCCAGAAGTAGAAGTTCTGATATGATTTGGGGAAAAAGATGAAACTAGATGTTTGGAGATGGAGGAACTGCTTATGTAATGGAAAGTGATACGCATGGAGTCACTCACCTACAAACGCTCATCGAGGTCCTGGTCCTACACCTATTGCATATGCATATATCAGTCATTTATTTCGTTACTGTTTAGTAACTGGATAGGTGGGCTGGTCAATGTCTTTTGTTCAGATATGGCCTAAATGTACAATAGAAGAAAAAAACATGAATATACATGGACATACGCATTAAAATTATACCACAATAGGTGTTTGCTTCAATTTAATATGTTCAAAGTATATATAGAATATAAACTGTTTAAAACAATTTACAAAGACTTAGAAGCAAAGTATTTATAATGGTATACTATCAAAATGTGGAAAGGCACTTATGCAAAACTGGGATGGTGGAATGCAATTCTTCCAGATTCTGTAATGCTGTTCTGAGAATGTTCAAATCCACATTTGTGAATGGTAGTGTGCACTCGCTTATACGGGATTGATGTTCTGATAACAGATCATACTACAAGGGTTCAGGAAATGTACCCTTTTCCTCGCTGTTCCAAAAAAGAACTGTCAGAGGATAAAGTGCCCCAATGAAGAAAATGATAACATCCAAAGAAACCCTTGAGGCAACACCAAAATGCTGAAGAACACTTTATTAACAAATCTGTGGTAATAGTATACCAAGTAAGCACTTTCACATTTCAGAGTGAAGTCTGATGAGGCGTTCATTGTGAAACTTGAAAGCGCTTACTTAGTATACTATTATCGGAGATTTGCTAATAAAGTGTTCTTCAGCATTTTGATGTTTCCTCAAAGGTTTCTTTTGATCTTTTCCTCACTGTAGTGCAATCTCAGAGTTGGAATACATAATAAGCAAGGGGTGTGGAGGGTGCAGGGGGCTTGCCCCCCTGCAAAAATGTTACCCGTAACACAGTCTTTCGGCACTGGAATTTCCGGTATTCAAATGTCGATTCCATGGTTACCATTTCTGACATTTTGGCAATTCTGTATTAGCAAATTCAGAAAATGAATTTGATCAAAATGTGGATATATGTTTTGATTTTCCACATTTCGATAGTAAACCATTTATAATATATATAGAAATTATATTTTTAAATTTCAGGATATGACATGTTGAAACTAGAAAGATGAGGTTAGCCATTATCTGTAAAGTATTAACAGGAAAATTCCTTGTACAAGTTTTTGTACAAGGTTAACTTTGAACACAGTGAATTAATCCATTTCTCTTAATTAATGCAGGGCTTGGTCAGGAGAATGCAAGTTCTCCAGTTGCTGTTTTATAAGAGGGTCTGATTATGTAATAACCTTCCCCTGTGCACATCTTAAAAAAGTAAAGTCATTCTTGTATGCAAAGTGTCCTCCTCAATTGTATGCAATAGTTACTATATCACATTTTGTGTATAATAGTAACTAGGAAGTAGGTTGCCCTTTCAGAGACTGTAAGCCTTTTTAGCCTCTAAAGCAGGTTATAGTTGTGGGCTCTATTGTCAGCAAGGATTGTAGATATCCAGATGTTATTCTCTGTTATCTGTCATCTTAATGCATTTTAAGCTTAGAGTAAGGAAAAAAGATGTAACCCATATTCTAGTTTATGAAAGTAAACATATTTAGTTATGGACATACAGGCTGCAGGAGAAAGTAGAGTTTGGGATGAGCTGAGACCATGTTTGCGACTTTGCATGAGTTCATAATTTTAGAGAATGAATGAGGTTTAGTCCTAGGCATCTGTATTCAGAAACAAGAGGAATTTTGCTGCTGTGGTTATTTCTGATATTAATAGGTGGCAGCTGTGGAAGTTATAGAGGCAATGAGAAAGGCGTAAGCTTTGTTTTTTTATTGCCAATTAGAAGGTTCCACCCAGTTTCATAAGTTAGAAAAGGACAATTGTAGCTTATTTTGATAAGAAGAGGGGCATTAATTGTCTTACAAGTGTGAGACATCAGCTGACTATAGTATGATATTAAGGGAGGGCAGGTCATCAGTGAGATCATTAATAAATAATGAATGTAGCATTGGCCTATCAGTGAATCTTGGGGCACACTGGTATATAGAGTATCATGAGGTGATAGAATGGATATGGAGATACGGATATAAGGTTGTCTTCCTCTCCCCTCCCCTACCCACCCTGCCTCACACTGCCTGATCATTGCATTCCTTCCTCTGCAGGCTCTGGCTCACCATTTACCCTCCTCTTCCCTCCTCACTCAATCTCTCAGACCTGTTATAACATGCTAAACTACCTCACTTCATCTCAACTCCAAATACATATCCAGCTGTCTTGCACCTAGCTTCCTCTCACTGCCACATATACTACTCACTCAGTCTCCTCTCTTACTCCTCTATCTTCCCCTTCCATCTCATTAGCCTTTCTAGCTTGTTCCAGCTTTGTGTGTAGCATCTGCTTTATATCTGTTTGAGTTTAGTGCAATATTTGCATATAAGACTTAGGTTTATAAGTTTAGAACACTATCCATTTAAGCTTAGTACTATATGTATATACATCCTACCTTTACTCCTAGCCTCTAGCTAGATATTGGTATATCTGTTTATTACTATTTTCCATATTGTATGTATATCTAATGTTTGCTGCAGTATGTATTATTTGCTATTGTATGGATATTTAATTGTTCTTCATGTACACTGCTGCTCATTTTTTGTTCTGGGGAGATTTTCTCCCTGGACCTCCATTGAAAAGGGACCTGTGTCCGGTTGGAATTTCCTGGTAAACAAATGTAAATAAATAAATAAATGCTCCACTATCACCAGTTGTTATTCACAGCCTAATAAATCACACAGCAACCATATATATGAGGTCCATTCTTCTCCTCAGTGATATCCCGAGCTGGGAATTTCTGGTCACAGGCTTATTGTGCCTGCATATTTAAACTGTTTCTTTCTGAAATTGGCGCGCCTTGTTGATGTAGTATAGACCAGATTCAGGCCGGCTGAATCTAGCTTTATTTGTATAACTTGAGCACTGATCCAGGCCATCTTTTTTGGAGAAGGTTCCCCTGCACCCTAGTAAGTAGGGGTGTGCAGTTAGAACTTGTCTGATTGAAGACTGCTGGAACAGGGCTCACTTTTGAGCTTTTTTCTGGTTAATTGGGTAACTTGATTAAATCAGTTTGTTCATTTTCTATTGTTTTTGATATATATATATATATATATATATATATATATATATATATATATATATATATATATATATATATATATTGCACTTGATTCATCTGCTTTTACTGTATTTGTGTTTTTTCCTATTTTATTACTGGGGGCATTGACTACAACTCTAGACCAGACCAGATTCAGGCCTGCTGAGTCTAGCTTTATTTGTATAACTTGAGCACTGATCCAGGCCATCTTTTTTTGGAGAAGGTTCCCCTGCACCCTAGTAAGTATACATTTTGAGGCTCAAGAGCAGAAGCACACTCAAGCAAATCTGCAGTCTGCGGCTACCACTCCACCCATACAGTATAAGAGGGAATCAGTACTGCAGACTAAACAAGGATATACATTTTGAGCCTCAAGAGCAGAGCACACTCAAGCAAATCTGCAGTCTGTGGCTACCACTCCACCCATACAGTATAAGAAGGAATCAGTACTGCAAACTAAACAAGGATATACATTTTGAGCTTCAAGAGCAGGAGCACACTCAAGCAAATCTGCAGTCTGTGGCTACCACTCCACCCATACAGTATAAGAAGGAATCAGTACTGCAAACTAAACAAGGATATACATTTTGAGCCTCAAGAGCAGGAGCACACTCAAGCAAATCTGCAGTCTGTGGCTACCACTCCACCCATAGAGTATAAGAAGGAATCAGTACTGCAAACTAAACAAGGATATACATTTTGAGCCTCAAGAGCAGGGTCAGTCCACCCAGGCATTCTACTTGTATGCTTTATGAGAGTTAAGCTATTACATTAGCATTATTTCTTAGTAGTTCTCAGCTTGCTAATAAAACTGACTGTTGTAGCCTTGTGTCCCCCCCCCCACTAGTACAGTAATCCTAACTGTCCAATAGACAGTATACATTTAATTCACATCCCTGTGACTAAATTAATCATCAAGCATCCCTCTCAGTGCTTTCTGCCTTAGTTTGTATCACTTGGAGGCCCACCTGTTTATTTGCATCTCTATACATTCCCCTTCATTGCTAATGTATCTCCCTACTCTAATTTGTACACAAACTGGTTACTAATCAGCGTCAATGTAAAGACACACTCCCAACCTTAATAAACTTTGCTGTCTCTTCTCTCCTTCACTTTACAGGTAGTTTGAATTATTACTTACCCTCTCTGAGGCCTTCACTGATTTCCACTGATTGCCTCTCTGGTTTCTTTGCATTCCACCTGGTTTACACCCCTTGTGCTATCTCCCTCCCCCAATACAAAGTCTATATTAGAATCCTGCTGAGCATGGAGCCATCTTTAAATTTCTAGTCTCCTACCAGGACACAAGTGCTCCTCAGCAATTACATTCTAATTGCCGGTAAGCCATTAGACTTCAGGAAGTTGTTTTAAAAGTGTTCAGATTTGTAAAGTAATACTTTTTGCTGTATTTGGATCTATACAATTAGTATTAATTTTTCTGCTTCCTGACTACTGATCTGCTTATTTGTTTATTTAACTGGTTGATTCTGTCATTCAGGAATTGTGATTTACTGACACTACCACTGCAGCTATGTTGTCTCTATGCTACTAAAACTGCTGTTATAACTGTAATGTACATCTAATTGACCTAGTCTTGGAGTTAGAAACAGTATTTACTGACTTAGCACTACAGTTGTCTCTTCTACTGCTTCAGCTGTGCTGTTGTGTTCATTTTCCTTTTTCTTGTATGCACAGGATAATTGGCTGATAAATGTATTGTGCATGATTTATTAACCTGTTTCCAAACTAAGTTATGGCACAGTGATGTGGTTACTGTTGAAGCACTCTCAGACTGTAGCAGTAGCATCTATTCTCCTGCTTTATCTACAGTATCAAAGCACAACGAAAAAGATGAGGTAAAAAACACACACCTTTATCAAACACAAAGCTTTCAGGTACAAGACCCTTTCTCAATGATAGACACAGGTACATTAAAATCAGACATTAAATACACGCCCAATACATCACGTGACCCGCAGCCATGGTCATGTGACTAATGCATTAAAATAATTACATTACTTATAATTTTAAAACATAAACAAGTAAAATTAGATAAAATTCATACATACATATATTTGCTTACTTTTGTGTACTTATATTTACATGCACACATATATGCAAATGCATTACCTATGTTATTTTAACTTAGTGTGTTGTATTTTTATTAGAACAGGTTTAAGGAAACATCAAAATTTAATCCAGGGGATATATTAGCTGCTAGCCTTACTCACTCATTCTTTATTATCTAAATGATTACATAATTAGATAATAAAGAATGCAGTGAAGTGGATAGTAAGGCTAGCCAATATATCCCCTGGATTAAATTTTGATGTTTCCTTAAAACTGTTCTAATAAAAATACAACACACAAGTTAAAATAACATAGGTAATGCATTATGCATATATGTGTGCATGTAAATATAAGTACACAAAAGTAAGCAAATATATGTATGTATGAATTTTATCTAATTTTACTTGTTTATGTTTTAAAATTATAAGCAATGTAATTATTTTAATGCATTAGTCACATGACCATGGCTGCGGTCACGGATGTATTGGCGGTATTTAATGTCTGATTTTAATGTACCTGTGTCTATCATTGAGAAAGGGTCTTGTACCTGAAAGCTTTGTGTTTGATAAAGGTTTGTGTTTTTTACCTCAACTTTTTCGTTGTGCTTTGTACCTTATCTACAGTATCCACAGATTTGTATCTTTTACACACTCCTATCTCTTAATTACTTCCTTTGACCTGTCTTTGTCTCCTTCTACTAGCTTCATCCTCTCTTTTTTTCTCTCTCTTCAGAGCACACTCAAGCAAATCTGCAGTCTGTGGCTACCACTCCACCCATATAGTATAAGAAGGATCAGTACTGCAAACTAAACAAGGATATACATTTTGAGCCTGAAGAGCAGGGTCAGTCCACCCAGGCATTCTACTTGTATGTTTTATGAGAGTGAAGCTATTACATTAGCATTATTTCTTAGTAGTTCTCAGCTTGCTAATAAAACTGACTGTTGTAGCCTTGTGTCCCCCCCCCGCTAGTACAGTAATCCTAACTGTCCAATAGACAGTATACATTTAATTCACATCCCTGTGATTAAATTAACCATCAAGCAGCCCTCTCAGTGCTTTCTGCCTTATTTTGTATCACTTGGAGGCCCACCTGTTTATTTGCACCTCTATACATTCCCCTTCATTGCTAATGTATCTCCCTACTCTAATCTGTGCACAAACTGGTTACTAATCAGCAAGTCAATGTGAAGACACACTCCCAACCTTAATAAACTTTGCTGTCTCTTCTCTCCTTCACTTTACAGGTAGTTTGAATTATTACTTACCCCCTCTGAGGCCTTCACTGATTTCCACCGATTGCCTCTCTGGTTTCTTTGCATTCCACCTGGTTTACACCCTTGTGCTATCTCCCTCCCCCAATACAAAGTCTATATTAGAATCCTGCTAAGCATGGAGCCATCTTTAAATTTCTAGTCTCACACCTGGACACAAGTGCTCCTCAGCAATTACATTCTGCTCGCCAGTAAGCCATTAGACCTCAGGAATTTGTTTTAAAAGTGTTGAAATTTGTAAAGTAATACTTACTTTTTCTTTTGTCTTGGTTGGCTCTGCCCCACTACGTTCGCCTTCGCTAACACTCGGGCTCTCTCCGCTCCCCTGCCCTGCCCCCTATTCCCTCCCACCCCCACTACCTCTACATTTATAGTAATCACAGCCACACCCACAGCTCACCCTCACATCACCTCCACCAATCACAGCTCCTCAAGTCATATCAAATTATACCACACCAACTTGCTCCACACAAAATACTCCCAATCACTCTCATTCCCACTAGGCATTTTTTACATCACCCACACTACTTCCCCATCTACATATAGTGCAACCTTATAATTCCTTTTCAGACCCCCCCACCTAGAAAGAACTTAAACTATATAACCATGACTATCACGCAGCTAAGTCTAGTCTGTGTTCTCATAATTCTTTACAACACCACAAGTTATCACTCTAGCAATATCCCTAAACTTAGTAGCACAGCACTGCATTATGCACTCTCGTATACAGACACCACACATTATAATAATATCTGCCCACAGTTATTCAAGAACTATATAACGGACCAATTCAGGACTAAACACATATGCTCTCATTCCTACTCCAAAAAAACACAATACTTCCTCACACTCCTCCCCACACTCCAACATCTGTATAACCATTTTAAATCCAGGCTCACCATAAGTGGGGATATCCACCCCAACCCAGGCCCAAATCCGTCCTGTCCAACTCAAACTGCTCCAACACAAATGTTAGAACATAACATCCCCACTTTCTTCATCCCTGGGCAAATCAACAACAGCAGCAAAACCAACCATCTTTTAATGCTAAATATTAATATTAGAAGTATCAAAAATAAAATACCTGAACTCAAGGCCACAATAGCACACTACTCCCCAGGCATAGTTGCTTTAACAGAAACCTGGCTAAATAAAAACATAGCTAACTCTGAAGTTCTCCCTACCAGCTACAATATCATTAGACAAGACAGGGGTTGGGAGAGTGGCCTAATGGTTAAGGTGTTTGCCTTACAAACACAAGGTGCAGGGTTTGAGTCTCACAAGGGATAACTGGCTAGGCTTAACATGGCTCGCAAGGGCAGTTAGCTTAGTACTAATCTATGAACCTATGGAACTGCCTTACTGTACAAGTCAAACTGAACTGTCCGTCAATTACCAAACTCCTATCCCTCCCCCAATAATTGGGACATACTTATCTCACAACTTCGACTTCACCCTAAAAAGGTCATCACCACAATTGTGATCTATATTCCACCCGGTAATACACCTGCTAGCCTTGAAGACTTCTTATCCTGGTGTTCTTCCACATAGTCACAAGAAACCCTTATTCTGGGGGACTTCAACCTAGATTGATTCACCTGTATATCAGAACCACCAAGTAATCTAATAAATCTCCATGGCTACCAGCAGCTAGTCCAAATTCCAACTAGATGTGATAAAAAATCTAAAAGGGAATCCATCCTTGACTGGGTCCTAACTAACTACCCCACATTCTACCCTCACACAGGCAGTCTCCCAGACACCTTAAATGACCACAGCATAATATACTTTATACGTAGTAGAACAAGCATATGCAAAACCACTAACTATATGTCCACTAGAAACACAAAAAAATTCTCTCCTGAGGTCCTCAACACTTTACTCTGTAACTGTGACTGGACCCCCCTAAAAACTCTCCCACTTGACTAGGCTGTAGCATATGTCAACAAAACATTTCTACAATACCTAGACACTGTCGCTCCATTGCGCAAAATCAAGGTTAGAACCTCTAGAAACCCCTGGCTCAGTAAAGAAACCAAACAAATCCTCAAGTCCAGAGACACTGCTTGGCTTTACTATAAAAAAAACAAAGAAACACAAAGCCTAACTAAGTACCAAGAACTGCGCAACCATGCAAAGAAATGCATTAGGCTGGACAAAAAAATCCTACTACACAACATTACAAAGTAAATACCAACACAACCCGCAAACATTTTGGAAAAATGTAAACCAGCTACTAAAATCCACCCAAAAGGCCACCCCCAAACCAACCACCCCTAACACTAAAGTTCCCATCAAAACACAATTCAGCTCCCACTTTGTGAACTCAATTCTATCCTTAGTATCACAGGACAGTTCCTTCCTCACTATCCCACCCCCCCCCCCAACACAAATAACACTCATACAATCTTTACCCTCAAAACAGTTTCCACCACTATAATCAAAAGCATGCTCTCCAAACTAAAAACCTCATCAACAGCAGCCAACCTACTCCCCAGCTATTTCTTGAAACTCACAGCAGATGCTATTGCTATCCCAGTCTCCACTCTCATAAACAGATCAATTGTTGAAAACTATGTGCCCAAACTCTGGAAAATATCCTATGTTACACCCATACATAAAGGCGGAACCTCCACTGAACGTAATAACTACAGACCCATTACTTTACTCTCCCTCCTGGCCAAAATCCTAGAAAAATGCATCCATACCCAGATGCTAAACTATCTTCTAAACAGCAACATCCTGTCACCTACTCAGCATGGTTTCAAACCTGTCCATAGTACCACTACAGCCCTCCTCTGCTTCACAGACACAATAAACTGTCTCAAAAATGAAGGCCTACAAGTGTCAACTCTGTTTTTGGATATGTCCAAAGCATTTGACACAGTCTCACACCAAATCCTTCTAAACAAACTAAACCAATATCATCTATCAAATTCCACTCTTACCTGGTTCCAAAGCTACTTAACTGATAGGTACCAAGCTGTGAAATGGGAAAATTCTCTCTCTCTTCAGCTGCCCATAACTATAGGAGTCCCACAGGGTTCTGTCTTAGGACCACTACTATTCAGTCTTCATAAATGACCTCCATACCTCCACACAGCATGCATCTATAATTCAGTATGCGGATGGCACTACCTTAATCTGTGCTGCACAAAACATTCCCACCCTCCTGCAAACAACTCAACTAGCATTCTCTGACGTTGAAAACTACCTTACAAAAGCCCAACTTAGCCTCAATCCAAAGAAAACTCAGCTTATGATTATAACCAGTTCTAACAAAAACACTAACAGTCAATTCACTATCTACTTCACTAATGCTACTCCAATTGCTCCAATGGTACAGGCTAAGCTATTGGGAATAACCATGGACTCCCACCTAAAATTTGATAGTAATCTCAACTTAACTATTAAAAAAGTACATGCCAAACTGGGGTCGCTCTACCGTATCAAACCATTTCTTACCAACAACACAAGATCAGCCATTGCTCGCTGCCAACTTCTATCCACCCTACTCTATGCATCTCCCATTCTGACTAATCTCAACAAAACTGAACTAAGCAAAATGGAAGCCTGCTATAACAGAATTGCCCGCTTTTCTGCAAATTGCTCATATAGAACTCATCACTGTACTGCTTTGAGACAGCTCCACTCACTTGAACTGCCGAACCTCCTAACCTACAATCAGCTCTGCCTCTGTCATTCCATCTGTTACCTCCCCAATAAGTGTCCTGCCCTCAAAAACCTAGTACAACATCACTCAGCCAAAAGGCCTCTTAGATTATCAAGCAAACTACTACTAGAAGTCACCAACAGCTGCAATAGCTTTGGAGATGCACTATATAGTAGTTCAGTGGCTAATAAATGTAACTCTGTCCCTACAAGCATTCAAAACACATCATCCCAAGCCTCCTTTAAAGACCTCATCAGGCAACATCTCAAGGAAAGTTGGCAGTGCCATGATTGCTCCCCAGGCTAGTGAAAGTGGATAACACATACATATAAAATCTAGAGCACTTGATAATAGTTTTCAGTCTTACTCACAAACACTGGCTAATCTACAATGTATGCACTGTACCTGTGTACTATGTATGTATTCTACCTATGTTCCAAATTTCAGCTGTACACCACAAATCTAGTAATTACCTTTATTTTTAAAATGAATATTTTTTGTTTGTTCTCTCCACTGTAACTGTTTATGGGCAGCATACCACTGTAAAAACATGTCTCCTGTAATTTGTGTGTATACTGATCATGTCTAAATAACTAATGTGTCTGTAATTTTTCCTTGTGGAGCTTTTCTCCCCGGGCCTCTGCTGAAAAAGAGCCTTTTCAGCTCAGTCAGACACCCCCAGTTAACAAATGTAAAATAAAAATAAATAAATAAAACTCTGATCTGCGATATATAACAATAAGTATCCTTTTCTGTGCTTTTAAACTGTTTTTTGAGTGTTATCTGCTTTATTTTCTGAAAAAAAAATACATATATATATATATATATATATATATATATATATATATATACTTGTTTCCTGCCTTTCTAAGCTAGTATAGTCCAGTTTTCAGGTTAGTGCTGAATTCAGGGCTGTGTTGCAAATCTCTGTGTTTGCCCATACCTTACTTGGATAGAAGAAAGTTCCTCTGTTTACCTGTGAGAGAGGGGAGCTTTGAGCAGCCTATCTGTCCATGGAGGAGTGGTTTCAGCCCAGAAATTAGTAGTTTATTGGCCATTTTGGGCTAATTTCTATCTCTTTCATTTCTCTGCTATAAATACTGTATTTGCCTGGTTTTGCACACTGGGCAGCACCAGTTAGCTAGGATAAAAACTATTCCCAGCTCCACAAAGTCTCCTCTTCAATTTTTCCCTTGGAACTAGACAAATTTTCAACTTAAGCACTCAAGCCATTCATTTCTCAGCCTGGCACTTGCTCAAAACTTATAGCAAGCACTTATAAACCCTAGCACTAGACCCTCCTGTACTGTACAGAAGGACAAGGCTCTATTCAACCTTAACAGCCATCCAGTAAAACAGTTCACTGTACCTATCCAGGCATGTTCAAAGGGCAGTTTCAGGTGTACTCTCCAGTCCAACTGGTGAATCTGGGCATTTTGAGGCAATGTTACAACTGCCTCATGTACACAGACAAACCCCTCCTACCACCAGATACTAATACATGCGAGAGATGCAGTTATACAGCCAAACAAGAGGCTAAGCTCTCTCAACCCAAGACTGGATCAGACAGTCAAGAGGAGAAGGGAAATACTTGCATCACACCACCAGTCTTACATAGACCCATTAAACCAGCATCGGCAAAAAACACACATAAATACATGAAAACATACTCGGAGGCTCTAAATAAAAAGCTTCAAAAGCAACAGAGACCTCCAAAGCAGACATCCAAGCAACCTCCACCCCCAACACAAACCATGAAACACATACTTCACAAAACCAGTGTGCCATGCAATCAGAGCCCTTAAGGCATAATAACATACCCAACATACTAGTAATAGGTGACTCTATAGACAGTCACACTGATGTTCCACTCACTAGGCTGAATAAGGAGAAGGTTACTGTTAGCTGTCTGTCGGGTGCCAGGATTAGCCACATAACACAAGCACTCAGGTCATTCCAGAACAAGTACAAATATGACTCTGCCATTGTCCATGTTGGTGTGAATGACCTGAGCCGTACCCCCCTGTACTACATGAAAAGAGACATGGAAGAGCTCTTTGATAATGTAGTACAGGCTGGTACGACCCTGACCCTGAGTAGCATCCTGCCTTCACCAAGAATGATACCATGGTATAAAGAAAAAAATATCAATTTCAACAATTGGCTAAGTTTCTGATGTCATTCAAAGGGGATCCAGTGTCTGTCCCCCTGGGATGACATGCTCGACAGGCTACGCTGCTTCGCTAGAGACAGCTTGCACCTGTCACTCTTAGGCTTTCGAATACTGGCCAAAGCTCTTGCCACCCCCATAGTGCCATTTTAGGCAAGGCTCAAAAGACAAACCCACCGCCGTAAATAGCACAAGTAACAAAAAACTGAGGGTAATGCTACTCAATGCCAGAAGTCTAAACCTCAAAATGCACGCACTCGAGGCACTCATCAGTATGAAGAAAATCGATATATGTGCAGTAACAGAAACCTGGTTTAAGGATGCAGAGACCACCCCAGTACTATCAGGCTAAAACTCATACCATACATTTCGACCACAGAACCCAAACCGAAATACAAAAGGTGGGGGCGTATCCATATTCATCAAGGATACCCACACCTCCAGGTTAGTGGCACAGCATGATGCTTCAGAGATCATCCACGTTCAACTAACAATGGGCACAACTGCAATTCAAATTTTAGCTTGCTACAGATCAGCCACCATGTCCCAGGACCCCCATTCCACTTTTGTGGAAACACTGGGAAACATAAAGGTCCTACCGAACACCCGAATACTGGGTGATTTCAATTACCCAAACATTAACTGGGAGAACTACTCAAGTACTAACTCCCTTGCCCAATAAACTCAAATGCCCTTGTTCAACTAGTCAACACTCCCACCAGAGGTGACATCATGTTGGACCTGGTCATCACCAACATCGGCGACCGATGTTCCCCACCAGAGGTCAACCCCTTGCTGGTTAGATCTGACCATAAACAAATCACTTTGGATATCCATATTCCGTCCCCACCCCGGACAAGAAAACCACTGTGAAAAACTTTTCAAAAGCAGACTTCACATTACTTAAGATCGAGGTGGAAAGTTTCAAAGCCCCCATGCTGAAGGATAACACTGTTCAAGCTGCAAAATCCTGTACTAATGCATTCTACGGGCAGCTACAGTAATGCATGGATCATGCCATCCCAATCTAAACCAAGACTCACTCCTCCAAGAAAAGGAAATCAGACTGGTGGACTCCTGCCATAAACAAGCTAGACAATAGAAGGAGGAAACTAGTACAGAAAAGAGTAAAATCCCAAGAAGGGAAGAAATCCCTGATCAGTATCAGCAAGAAACTACAATCCCTCATAAAATCATCCAAGGCAAGCTTTGAAAGAAAAATTGCCAAGGACTCCAAAGATAACCACAAGGCATTCTTTAGCTATGTCAAGAATCTAAGTGGCAATGCTCAGATCTGTTCAGAGTTAGTGCAGAATGGCACAAAATACACTGAACCGATCGATATTGCCAACATCCTGGCAGACAGGTTCAGCGCAAACTTCACCCCTGTCTCACCCCCAAAAGGGCCCATAACCATACCAGAAGAATGGAGAGTCCCTGAAATCACAGACACTCAGGTTAAAACAGCCCTCTTCAAAGCCAAAAACACAGCATCAGTGGACCGGATGGTGTCCCAGGCTGCATCCTACACAAGCTCAAAGACGAACTAACCCCTCACCTAAATACACTGTTCAAACTCAGCCTCTCCACAGGCTACATACCCATAGAGTGGTACACAGCAACAGTTATTCTGCTCCACAAAGGTGGAGCCACAACAGACCTCTGGAATTATCGCCCTATAAGCCTGACTAGCTTGGTCTGCAAGGCTATGGAGTGTATCATCATGGAACTCATTAACATAGACATTGGGAACCTCCAAACAATGGACCCTACCCAGTTTGACTTTGTTAAGGGCAGATCTTGCCTCCTAAACCTGGTGAACTTCTTTGAGACAGTTACCAAGGGTATAGATGAGGGAAAGGTGGTAAACACAGTCTACCTGGAACTTGCTAAGGCCTTCGACACCATTCCCCATTCTGGTATTATAGACAAGCTCACCAGCCTGAACATAAACCCCTACATCACAAGATGGGTTGCCAACTGGCTTACGGACAGAACCCACATGGTGAGAGTTGCGGGAGCTAGGTCCAACTCTAAACCGGTTACAAGTGGCATTCCCCAGGGCTCAGTCCTAGGACCCTTCCTGTTCGGCATATACTTCTCAGAGGTACAGGCAAGCACAGGAGGACTATGACTGACCAAGTTCGCAGACAACTGCAAATTAGCGGCTATAATTGACTCTCCGGCAGACACAGGCATCCTCTAAAAGGGTCTCACTGAGATGGATACCTGGTGTCAAAATCATGGCCTCAAGCTAAATGCCAAAAAGTGCATAGTCATCCCCTTTGGAAAAAAACAAAAGTACCCACAAACTACCACATAGGTGGTAGTCCCCTAAATACGGAAGATGTAATAAGGGATCTGGGGACCCAAGTAGATAGTAATCTCACCCTTGATAATCACATTGCCAAAGTGGTTAGAAAATCCTTCTACATGGCCCACCTAATCACAAAAGGGTTGGCATCCAGATCAAAAGAGGTCATTGTGCCCCTCTACTCATCACTCATCAGACCTATCATATAGTACAACGCTCCATTTGGGATGTACCATACAAGACACCTGCAACAGCTGGAAAGACCACAGAAGTACCTCACCAAGGGGATCACTGGCCTCAAACAGATGCCCTGTGCAGGTCGACTGAAGAAACTCCAGTTGTACTCGGTTGTATGCTGCCTACTCAGAGGTGATCTCTGCCTGACATAGAAGGCCATGTCCAACCCAGAATTGATGGACATGCTCCACCTAAAGAAAACTTTATCTCCTCGAGCCACACGATCTAGGGATCTAAACCTTACCACAAAAATAAATAGGACGTGCTGGAGGGATAGATTCCTGCCCAGAGACTTCCCATGCTTTGGAACAAGACCCAATCTACATTAGGCAGAGCTCCTTGCTAACACTCTTCAAAAGAAACCCTGATGAGTGGATGGGAAACAGAAAGTTTACTTTGGGGATCACTTCAGTGGCTCTGCTGGATAGAGATACCGGGAACTAATCTAAGGGGGCGATGAAAGCCATCACATTCTGGCTAGGCTTATAAATGCCTTTGGGCAGATAGCCTAGTACCCACCTATGAACCTATGAACCTACTCTTCTCATTAATATCACAGATTTGTAGCACCAAGCCAGGTTTGCTTTCTGTAAACCCTATCCCAACCACAGGAAGCTAACAGCCATTCACAGACTTGCAAGCCTGTATTGATCGGAAACAGGCCAGGACAATGACCAGAACAGAATGTTATTTAATGCACTGTCAAGATCATACTATAAGCTAGATAGGTATCTTGATCATGGAGTCAGTCCAATCCACAGCTAGTTGTCTTACCAAGAATTCCACTAACCCACCTCTGCCTTTCAGAAATTAGTAACTGTAAAGGCTTTCTCAAATTAGCCATCAATAACCACAACAAAAACATCCTAGCATGGAGACTGTAACCCTGCATCCCATTTTATCTAGTATGACAGAAGATATGGCAAGTA
Source organism: Protopterus annectens (assembly GCF_019279795.1). NCBI lineage: Eukaryota > Metazoa > Chordata > Ceratodontiformes > Protopteridae > Protopterus > Protopterus annectens. The sequence continues at coordinate 467,015,316 of NC_056743.1, read as the reverse complement.
TATACTCTGATGAATCGCCATGAACGCTTTGCATCTAACAAAGTATCCCAAACATATGGGATAGGAAAAGAGCACCTCCCTCTGTAAGTTCTACTTTTTACTCTTAACTAGTAGGTAGTCCTCTTGCCTTTCATCAAGTAGTATTGATCATACTTTTTCTGATTCATCTACAAACTTCATGCTGTCCTTCATATGGAATGTAGTATGCATACTAGTTCTGACTGTGACATGCTTGCATCTATCAGAAATGCACAAAAAGTACTCTCCAGTGAGTGTTAAAGCAGGCAAGTAGGTTTATACATTTTTGGCATTTCCCACTTGCAATACCCTTATTTTTTTTTTTTTTCAAAATCTATGCAAACTGGAGATTTATCAGCCCAGAAGTCTTAGTCAAGGTGTACCACCCTTAAACATCTATCTTAAACATAATTTGAAAATGTAAAATTACTAATTTTTTGTCCAGAATTACTCAAAGATCTTTTTAAGAGATAATTGAAAACTACAGATAGAAAAAATGAAAACACTCTTTTCCTGTGCTGTATGACACATGCCTCTTGTGGTAAAATGTCCAACCTTTAGTCACCTGCAATCAGAGAGTTCATCAGCAACCCCCAACTGGAATAGAGTCTCCCTATAATAGCTTCAACATTAAAAAAATAGCAACTTTACGAAGTACCTCAAATGGAATTTCTTTCACTACACTATTCCCCGGGTCACAGAATCATAGGTTAATACTAAGATGTTCATCGAGAGGACTGTTAGTAGCCTACCCACAAAATCCCTAGATTATAGATACCCATTGACAAGGCAAATATATACCTATTTTCAACCCTTTTCAATGAGGGCTTGAATGGCCATATCCAGGGTATAGTTATGATTGCCTACCTGTTCATCCAGGTTATACTTAAAGTGGGTCAGATAGCTACTCTGCTTTATATCCAAAGTAAGTGTTTTCCATAAAATGGGGATCATCTAAATGTATGTCTCTCTCTCATTCCATCTCTATCACCATCAGGTCCTATTCATGATTTAGAGAAAGTTAAGATTTCTTGGGAAAGTTGTTCGCTTTGCAGATGTGCAGGAGGTCACATTGGTCTGGATTACCAAAATGTCTGTTGTGTAAACAGACAATTCCTCTGAAGAGTATGTAGCAAACAGAAGAGAAAGAGATAATGCTTTAAGGTGATCCATATAGTTCAAGGAAGACATGTCCTCATATATCATAGTTGCAAAACCCTGTAGTCTGTTATGCTAGTTCATATACTTGACACGCACATACAGATGTGCCATTATAATCGATCATGGTCCTGCTGTATGAGGAGTGGAGAAGAATGAGAACTTAAGAAATACTCCAATCAGTTAGTCTAGGTAAGGGAAAGGATTTCCTAACAACAGTGGACACATGTTGATTAAAGGAGAGCTCATTGTCAGTGAAACAGTCCTGGCTGAGTCAGTTTTGAATGTGTGGTAGGAGGATGGGTACACAGTTTTCCAAAGGACACAATGCTGCATTCCTTGGCCTTTAATTTTATGCTGTTGTCAAGGCACCAATTATCTGTGTTTGATACTCCCCTGACAAGGTTTCTCTACATTCATGGGTTGCATTGCTAATCCTTATAATGATTTTCAGTTTCTTGCTGAGATTTATACTCCTATCTTCATACTAATGGTTTCTGGACATACTGTTTGTAAGAAGACAAAATAAAGCCTTAAAATAAAGTTGTTTATGTTGATTAACCATTAGGTAGGTCTTTTTAAATGTCTCAATCAACCCAACTCTAGTTGGGTCAGCTAGATGTATGAATTTTTGTAAGTTGGCATAATCCTTAGTGTGGATAGTTGCTGATTTATGCTCAAGAATGGCAATGTCATGATAATGGAGGTGCATGGTACATTTTGAGATTTCATTACAAAATGTTATCCTTTTTATAGTATTTAAATAGGGAGACATTGGTTACAAGGAAATGTACAGTTTAAGAGTAAATGTCCACAAGTCAGTCATCCAACTTAATGGTGAGAGAGCCCAGTGGGGTGGAACAGTTAGAAGCTGCGTTTATGAGGAGCAAATCAAAAATATTTCAGCCTCTAATATTATTTGATGCAGAGAATTTCTATTTACCCAATCTAAAATCTGTGTGCATACCATACACAGAGTGTTGGTGCTCCAGTCTATGGAGGAGTAAATTAATTCACTGAGGATAATGGAGTTGTTGCCTATAGGAATTTCTTTTAAAACTGCTAGTAATTTAACATGCTCATTTGAGGAGATGGAGGGGGTTCTGTAGCAGGCTATGAGTTGGAACCCAACTTTGTCCATGGTGAGCTGATGTTCTAAGGGTTCCCTATTTCAGTCTCTTGTTATCAGTCTAGAAGAGATATGGTCCCTGACAAGCACAAAGACATCACAACAGTGTCCAGCAGTCCTAAAGGCATGGTATGCAAAAAGCCAAGATATGGAAAGAGTGCTTTTTTTCTGTTCATTTTACATTTAAACCACTTCTCAGTAATTACACATACACAGAAGTGTTACAAATGCAGAAGAGTGTCAAGATCAGACAGATTATTTAGGTTTCTGGTGTTGATAAGCACTACCCTAATGCTGACATGTTTAGGACTTTTTTATTTTGCTTAGTGAGGATGTACATTGGTTAGACTCAGCCTAAAAACTGCATTAAATTCTAATAAACCTGCACAATGAACAACAGCTGAATTTCACCTCCTCCAGTGTGAGAAAAAAAACTCAGAAATAAAATGTAGTCATTCTGCCAGCTTGAGTAAAATTAGGTTGCTGGCTAGTAATTGCAATGCCTGGAGACAAGAAAGGAACAGATTTAGAGAACCTGAAAGAAAATCAACTTAAAATATGATGAGAAACACTGACTGGAAAGAATCCTACAGCTCTTCAGCAAAAAGCAGTTCAAGCTTCAGATTTAGAAAAAAAGATGGCTTGCAGTAATGTAGAGGAAAAAATAGAAACCAAATATACTCAGAGGTAATTAAAATAAATGAAACATTGATGAAGTATATCAACTCAAATAACAAATGGCTGGGAAAATAGAAAAACCTTTGCCTATCTATTCCGATAAAGTGATAAAATTGCAAAAATCAGAGGCTGAAATGAAGAAATGTCAGGCTGAGTATGAGACTTCACAGGAAGAGCTGCTTCACAAAATACTAGAGTTAGAAGACAGAGTACACAGAGAAAACCTGAGATATTCTGCTGTACCAGAGAAACTGGAAGAATACACTGTATTGATTTTATGAAAGCACAAATAAACAATTGGACTGGTATTCCACAGAAGGATTTGTTAATTGAAAGGAGACATTAACTGTATGCTTCAAGTGCAGCCATGAGAAAGCAGCCAAGACCTGTGTCAATAATGTGCAATCATACCAGCAGAAAGAGTTGATCCTGACAAAACTGTGGGAGAAGAACAAAGTATTAAAAACTGGAAACAGGAGAGTATTTGCGGAAAAGGATTATTCACTGTATATCAGACAGAAGAGAAGCAAAGTTATCCCAGTAATCAGGAAATGTTGAGAGGCAGGTATGATATTCAAGCTGCTGTATACAGCTGTCATCAGAATATTTTTTCCAGGAGAATCAAATAAATTGTTGGATGCAGAACAAGCTAAGGACTACTCACAAAAGTTTATCAAACAGAAATCAGCCATCAAATGGAATGGAAGTCTGCTTCTCATTCTTTTGACAATAAAGCTCATAGAGAGACCTTGCCAGTGAAACACTTTCCATTGTTCCAAAAAAAAATGCTTGACAGACAGAAAAAAATACAGGAATTGATGAGAAGGATGAAGAGAACTGTGGGTGAGTCCAGTGTTGAGAGATGAAGATGAACAGAAAGACCAACAACTCTAAAATTAGTGAATACATTTGAGATTATAAAACATCAACCACATCTGTGAAATGTGGCTTTACAAGAAAATGTGGCTGATAAAGATTGGACTTCATTGGCTTTTGTTAAACTTGTGGGTGGATTGTAAAGCATATGCCCCACTTTACATCATTAATGTTTTGAAGGACACAAAAAGAGAAAAGAATAACTGCAAGTAAAACATTTCTTAGTTCTTAATAGTATTTGTATAAAATATTCATGATATATATTGCATATATAATATAATAAAGCAGGTTTTCTTGTGTGTATTTTAAATGTGACTAGGGAAAGTCTTTTGACTGACTGTATGTGATAAAGATCCTAAAGTAATAAAGTATTTCTTTTTAGTTGTAAGGAATATATGCATTACAATGTAATAAGAGAAGAAAGCTGGACAAAAGCAAAGTAAGTTAATATGCTGTGATGTTGTCCTGCTGAGGTGGTGGGGAGTGAGATGTAAAAGTCCACTGATTGTATTAAATGTAGAATTGAGGGGTCTATATCAGAACAATGAAACCGCATATGTGCGACTACATAAAAGTCTACACATAATACGCAAAAACTGTAAATAGCAAATGGCCACATAATCAAATTTTTTCCTAGTAAAAACATTCACATGGCCGTTCGGAAAAAATAAAAATGAAAAAACATTATCAGGTGGGGGTGCTTTGCCACCCACACCCTCCCCAATGTGGGAGGCTGTGCCCTCCACCCCCCAACTAAATATACCAACTCTGAGAACATACTGTAGTGAAGGAAAGGGCAACTCTGTGTAGTTGACCAACTACTTCCTTACCCTGTGATATATTCATCGAATTGCTTAAATGCGGTTCGATGGATATGTGTCATTCTTTACATGTTCGTTCAAAAGCAGTTTTGTGCTTTTAATATAGACCCGAATTAGGATGTTTTCTCTTAGTTTTACAAATGTGAATGACTGGATTAATGCCTTTGACTTAATCAATAAACAGATTTTATTTTGTAAGGAAATATGTTTGAAAAATAAAGCAAAATGATGAAATCCATAAGAAGTGTTAAGTTTCTTGCATACACAATAAGATCAGCTTAGTTTTTCTCTGTTAGTCAATAAATCTGCAGCTAAAATTAGTTTCACATTCTGTTCTGTTCTTAGCAAACCTGACAAGAATTAATTTGTGCATCCGCAAAGTTGTTAGCTGTTTTTTCCACTCATTGTTGACAAGTTTCCATTGAGATTATCTGTATGCAGGTGCAAACAATTAATCTTTAGAGATCTAAGAATTTTTTGCTGTGGGAAATGCAAAATTTAAAGCTACAAGGGTAAGAAGTTCAGTGAAAAATAAAGTTCAGGATCATTGGAATTGAATTAGAAATAATTTCCCTAGTAGCACTTTAATAGAACAATGCATAATTTAGTTTTATTTAAAGACAGCCAGTGCACATTTTCTTGGGGCTAAAAGTTAATTTTTTCTGAATGGATTCAAGCTGTTTTTCACATCTGAGAGTGGAATAGGGATAAAAAGAGAACAACCACTAGTCAGTATAAGTGTAGGCAGAGGTTGTAAGATGCAGTTTTGTATTAATAACCTTAATTTTAGGTTAAGTAATACCTGTAGGTTGGAAATACACATTCAAGAAAACAGTCATGTATAATAGCTGGAAACAATAACTTTTATCATAATGGCTGCACTGTACATATTATCTTAGAATGTAAATGCCCTTACAGATATTGACAGAAAGGAAAGAATATTGAATTATATTAAGAAATGCAGAATGCAAATAGCAATGCTGCAGGAGACGTGTTTGGAAAGAAATATACATGTGAAATTGATAAAGAACTTCAGGAGAGGTATTTAGCAGAATATCTGGGAAAATGGAAATAGGGAGTAATTTTACTAATTACCAGCTGAGCTCCATTAGTGATAGAATAGGAAAACAATATAATAATGGTAGAATCAGTGGTAGTAAGGAGTCATTGGCAAGGGAGGAGTATCACACTGGCATGTATTTATATTCCACTAGAAACTGCTATTATGGTGCTCCAAGCAGCAAGGAATATTACTTATAGGTGGGGACTGGAACTTGATTTAGAACAATGAGGATATATCTGTGGGACCCAGAATGGAATAAATAACAAATGAGGATAGATTTTTGAAGAAATTTATGAAAATATTTAGTATGGAAGACATGAATTCAGTAGTAGGAACTCATAGAGAATTTAAATATTATTCCCTAAGTTATAATATCTGGGCTAGACTAGAGAGAAATTATATTAAACAAGAAAATATGGATTTAATTGAAAACTTTGATATACATCTAATATTATTTCAGATCATGCACCAATAATAACAGAAAAAGGCAGGGTAATGAAGTAAAAATGAGACTTTGGCACTTCTCACCTTCCTTTTACAAATTTAAGAAACTGGATAGTGGAAATTATTCCAGAGTTATTAATAGGTTCATAGGTATTTAATAGATTAATGGCCACAAGGGCCTGTTTACACCTAGCCATATATCCCAAATCTCTGACAAGCTCTGATACCATTGATAAGTGTAAGCTTGAGCCTGGGAGATGAACCATTTACAGGTTACCAGTTTGCATTAGAGACCTAGATGCCAAACCAGGAATGAATTTCCAATTTCCCATCTAATTGTCCAAGTTGCACTTGAATTGGGTTAGGGAGGAACTCTGGTTCTCTGGATGTGAAGCTTGTTCCATAGACAAGGTAGTCTCTGGGATACATACCTCTCTCTCCAGCAGGTCCTTTTTATATCACAGGCAAGCTTTAAGTTATTAGAGCAGGTAAGTTTGGTACTGTTTGTTTTGTGGATATGCAGGAGGTCCATCAGAGTAGGGTCTGACAATGCCCTGTATGCCAGGCATAGATCTCCTCTCAAAAGCCTGTAGGAGACAGAATACAGGGAGAGGGCCTTGAGGCAGTCTGCATAGCACATATTACTTACGTCCTGTATTCCTTTAGTGAGGAACCTCTGTGGATGTGCCAGTTGTTTGATATGCCTGTTTAGATACATAACAATGGGGGCATTGTACTCAATGGTAAGTCTGAAAAATGCCGAATACAATGACTTCCTTGGACTTAGATGCCATACCTTTGTTCATACGTTGTGCAACATAGAATGATTTCCTTACCACTGTAGACAAGTAATGATCAAAGGCTAGATTACTATCTAAGTGTGTTCCTAAGTCCCTGACTAATGGGTCAACTCTAAGGGGTGTGTTGTCAGTATGCTAGTTACCAGGGATGGATGACTTACCTAAGGATACTATTATGCATTTCTTGGTATTTAGTTTAAGTCCATGGCTCTGACATCACTTATTTGTCTGTGACAGCCCCTCCTGGAGAACATTTGTGTCAGTGTGAGATTTAATGACAGCTCCTAATTTGCAATCATCTGCAAATGTAGACAGCCAGAGACCACTGACACTGGCTTTGAATTCTGAGAAGTAAATGTCAAAAAGGAGTGGTCCAAAGATTGATCCCTGAGGGACTGCACTTGTGACTGGTCTCCTTGTAGAGGCCGACTCCAAAACCCTAACTTCCTGGTTCCTGTCTGTAAGTCAGTTGGCTATCCAGCAGGAGACATACGGGTTTGTACCTAACCTCATGACTTTGTCAACAGTGCCTGAGTGCGGTATTGTGTCAAATGCCTTGGCCAGGTCAAGGTAAGCAGTGTGAAAGATTTTACCCTCATCCATTGCTTTGGTGACCTTCTCAAAGAAGTCCACCAGGTTGAGTAGGCATGATCTGCCCTTCACGAAACTAAATTGGGTTGGGTCCAGTGTCTGAAGGTTTACTATGTCTCTGTTGATCATCTCCATGATAATTCCTTTCATGGCTTTACATATAAGACTAGTGAGACTTATGGGTCAGTAGTTTCAAGGGTCTGTAGATGGCCCACCTTTCTGCAGAGGGATGACTGTTGCCTTTCTCTATTCATGAGGCACAAAGCTTATTTGTTTAAAACTAATTCTATAGGCTCTGATAGGTCATGTTTCAAATTTTAGATTCTCATCTATAGTGACACCTACAAGTTCCATCTGGTTTGTGGGTTCTACCTTGGTTCTGTTTGAGGAGAGGATTGTGAGAGGGGAGTGTTATGATTTGGATTTTTTGTTTTTGAAGACTATTATCTTAGTTTTGTTTGGGTTTAGTATGAGTTGATGTTCAGAGAGGTATTGTTTTATGTCCTGAAAAGAGGTTTGCATTTTTATTAGAAGTCCTTGGGGTGGGGGGCCTGAGCAGATATGTGTAGTATCATTGGCATACTGGACAGTGGGGGCTAGTTGATTTGCAGAGTTAAGGTTGTTTATAAATATGATAAAGAGGAGAGGGCCAAGTATGGAACTTTAGGCCACACCAACTGAGATGGAGAGAAGGGGGGAAAGAGTGCTCTCCCATTTAGTAGCCTGCTGTCGACTGGAAAGATAACTGTAGAACCAGGACAGGGAAGATGAACTGAGCCCAAATGATGAGAGTTTGTTGAGTCGTAGTAGGTAGGAAATCTTGGCAAAGGCTTTGGATATATTGAGAAATATAGAAGGGACTAGCTGGCCTTCATTTAAGAGACGATGAATGGTGTTGGTGAAAGTTATTAGGGAGGTGCTAGTAAATGTTTAGGTCTAAAACCCTGTTGAAAACTGGATAATAGGTTATGACTAAGGAAGTGGTTAAGGAGTTGTTTGTGGATGCATTTTCTAAGATTTTTGCAAGGGGGGATGGCTATGGGACAGAAGTTGGTTGGTTCTTTAGAGGGTCAAGCTTTATGGAGGGGAATGATATGTAATATTTTTCAGAGAAGTGGGATGTATTGTTCAGCAGTAGAATGATTAATCAAGATAGATATGGGGTAGGCAATAGAAGCAGCGGCAACTTTTAGAAATTCATTAGTAAGTTGTTCAGCTGCAAGACAGCAGGGTTTTCACTTGGTTAGGAGAGCTGTTATGTAACTAGTTTGAATGGAAGTAAATGTGAGGGGGTTGGGAATATCTAAAGTAGGAATAGAAAGAGTAAGAGGTTGATTAGGCTGTCTGCCTAGTAGGGAGATTATAGTATTTATAAAGTGGGAGTTGATTTGAGTTGCAATAGGATGAGAGTTGTTTTTGATAACTGGGTCCGGGGCTGGTGTATGACGGAGGCTGACAAGATAGTTAATGCTTTGCCAGAATTGTTGGAGGATGTTTAGGTGTTTCTGTTGGCAGGTTTGGAAGTAGGTTTGTTTGTCTTTTTTGATTTGCTTCTTAGCTAGATTCCATAGCTCTTGATATGTTATGAGGCTTACTTTATATTTGGTGGTATGGCAAGTTGACCAGGTTCTATCTCTGTGTTTAAGTACCAGTTTAATGTAATTGGTTAGCCAAGGTTGGTGCTTGGCTTTTGAGCATACTTTCCTAGTGTGAGGTTACTAAGAAATTTAAGGAAGGTATTGTTGAAATCCTTAACAGCTAGGTTTAGATGAATAAAGGGATTACAAATGCACTAAGGGAGCAACTAAGGCTTTATAAGTATGGTATGCAGAAACCATTAAAACAGAGTTGCAGGCCATCCTTTACAAAACAAGTTGGACTGTACAAATCAAGCATTATTGTCTTCCTGTTCTGTACTTGAATCTTGCTTGTATTGTTTGCAAAAGGCAATGCTCTTATTGCTGCTCATTTCAGCAATGCTTAATATTGATTGCAAATTATTTTGAAGTTGCTTTCTTTTGTTAAGGTGACAGCTGTTTTTTTTTTTTCTCTGAAGCTAAATGAGTAAAAATAAAATTCATATGCAACAATGTGTTCAATTCGTATGTTATAAATAATTGAATTAAAAATGAATTAGTAAAATGCTTAATGGCTTTGTTTTCATTCTTTGTTATGGGTACAATTAAGAGCTTTACTAGCAATATAACATAGTGCTCATTCTTTATGAAAGCAAATAATAAAAGCAGTGGAAATAATTTAGTGTTACACATAAACTATTCATAGTATCGCATTAATTAAGCTTTGTAAACAGTTGTCTGCATTCATTCAAATTTGTTGAATTTTCATTGTTACAAAAACAGTTGGCTAATTATTAATACTATAAAGCATCAACACTTGCAAGGCATTGTTTTACATTTGTGAATGTTTCAGGCTTTTAACTAACTTTTTGCTAGAATAACAAAAACAAATTAAAATGTATTAGTAGGCTGTGGATTATATATTTTGTTACTTCACCTCCAAGACAACAGATGCCATTATGTTCACAGTGAGAACATTTCTTAAAGGTGACTATGAAGGCATCCCTTCTGAATGAACATGTAAGAAATGTCTGTGTTGTACCATACTACCTGGTTATGTTTGTGTGAACTGACAATAGCTAAAAGCAAAAAGGGTGATCTCAGATGCATTAAAATTAGTATTAACATTTATGAATAGTGATCATTTGCAAACATCATAAACAACAAAAAAAAAAAAAAAGAAAAAAAACTTTTATCAGATCAGTAGTTTTGCCAGCAATTTTGAAGTAAGTGGTCTGAATGTAAAAGAAAGTCATGAGACAATGTACTGGAAAATTATTTTTCAATACTGCCAGAAGATAATTCACAACTGTATATTTCTCATATTCAATGTCTATTTTTGTTTAATTCACTTCAAATACGAATACTTCACTGATAGGGATTTAACAACCGACACAGGGTATGGTCAATTTTTCAAATGCTGGCACATTTTATATCAAAACAAAAGGAAAAAACTTAACAATGCATGGAGTGCTGATATTTCACTCTGATGCCAAGGAAAAGGTAAATTTATGAAGTGATTCTCTTATCTGAGATTCAGTTCTAAGTGTGCTTAGGGGTACTGAACAAAACTTTGTTATATACCAATAAGTGCCATTGCAGTCTGGTCTCATGTCTTGGAAAGTACTGAATGGCAAAGAACAGTGAAATAATATAAAACCACCCTAGCCCTTTAAGGGTTTTAGAACACCATTCTGTCTCATTTGTAAACAAAAAATCTGGCAGAAAGCAGCATCTAACAGCTTTTAAAAGCTTTTACCTTCTGTCAATGGGCAATTTGCTTCAGCCTATTGTAACTGATTTTACAAAACATCCCTGATTTTGTGTCATAGTTTTGGTTTGTCCCTTGTAAAATCTTTGACTAGTGTTAAATTACTGAAGATAACAGTCGGACAGTAATGCCACTCATTTGAGTTTCTTTTTTCCTTGTTCAGAAAATGCCTGTTGATGCAATACCTGTTGTTATATTAAGTGAACTGAAGCAGAGAGCAAGACTGCCCTTGCTTTTAGTCCATCATCCCCACTCACTATTTTTGTATTTGTCCATAATTCTTAAGCAGTGAAGGTGATAGCTATGCTGCTGTCCATTTGATACCACTATGTGCTTTAAAACACTGCCCTCTTCTACATTTTGCCCTTTTTTCTCCCTAATTGGAAGAAGATGGAGAAGATAAAGCTTCATGCACTACAAAGAATTGTGACCAGGTCTTGGATCATAAACATTATTGTATGCTCTTGAAATTAATGCAGACATTTACTTCTTGAGTTGTATGAAGTGGCACACAGGTAACTACCTAGAATGTCCCAGCTCAAATTACTACTGACTAGAAAAAAAAAATCACTATCTGAAATTACAGGCTTGTCAATCTCAACAATGAGAGACTGATTCCGGCAGTAGCAATAGAGGTACAGCAAGCAGAGGAACATAAACGATACAGGTGAGGTAAGACTGGGAGTGGGAAGGTGGAAGGCAATAGAGGTACAGCAAGCAGAGGAACAAAAACGACACAGGTGAGGTAAGACTGGGAGTGGGAAGGTGGACGGCAATAGAGGTACAGCAAGCAGAGGAACATAAACAACACAGGTGAGGTAAGACTGGGAGTGGGAAGGTGGAAGACAATAGAGGTACAGCAAGCAGACGAACATAAACCTCACAGGTGAGGTAAGACTGGGAGTGGGAAGGTGGAAGGCAATAGAGGTACAGCAAGCAGAGGAACATAAACCTCACAGGTGAGGTAAGACTGGGAGTGGGAAGGTGGAAGGCAATAGAGGTACAGCAAGCAGAGGAACATAAACGACACAGGTGAGGTAAGACTGGGAGTGGGAAGGTGGAAGGCAATAGAGGTACAGCAAGCAGAGGAACATAAATGACACAGGTGAGGTAAGACTGGGAGTGGGAAGGTGGAAGGCAATAGAGGTACAGCAAGCAGAGGAACATAAACGACACAGGTGAGGTACGACTGGGAGTGGGTAGGTGGAAGGCAATAGAGGTACAGCAAGCAGAGGAACATAAACGACACAGGTGAGGTAAGACTGGGAGTGGGTAGGTAGAAGGCAATAGAGGTACAGCAAGCAGAGGAACATAAACGACACAGGTGAGGTACGACTGGGAGTGGGTAGGTGGGAGGTAATAGAGGTACAGCAAGCAGAGGAACAAACGACACAGGTGAGGTAAGACTGGGAGTGGGTGGGTGGAAGAAGGGGAGGGGATATCTCCACAAGACAGCTACAGTGCCCAGCTCCCCCCCCCCCCCCCACACACACACACACACACTGCTCACACATGACATTGTGGCCCTCTCCACCTGTTCATCTCCTTAATTACATTGTTACAAAGGTAACTTATGTCTGATACACAGTGTGGCCAGCCTATGCATGGTATAGCACAACCTGGGTATACTATTCCATGCATCACTTTTGTTTTATGTGTACCATTTTATTCTGACCTATAATTAAGAAACAGATTCATACATTTATCATAAGTACTAGGTTAGTTGCCATTGTGGGCCATTTTAAGCTTAGACAATTTCCCTTTTTGTACTCAAAAATAACCTTTTAACAAGTGTCATGGCATACTGCACCAGCCTCTGTCTCATATAGTCATACCCTGTAACTATTCCACATGTCTCTCAACAAGTACTCCCTCTGCTGCTGGGAATAGTACTTCCTCATCCTCCTGAGTTTGCTGCACTGCCATAACTGTTGGCCTATCAGAATGTTGCATAAGGTGGCACAGACAGCAAAGATTTTATTGTACATCACATGGAAAAACTGCAGTGCATCATTAGATGCATCTTGATGGTGAAAACAGACCTTCAGCTGGCCAAAAGCATGTTCAACAATAATCCATATCTGTGAAAAGGAAGTATTGCAGCCATTCTCTGCAATGGTCTGTGATTTTATAATTACTATTATTATTATTAGGCATGGCACCAGGGCACACCTGGCATGTCAATACAATGGCTGCTGGGAAAATCACCTTCAACAAACTGCTGTATTAGGTCACATTTGTGCATACGTTGAAGATGTAGTTCCTTATACACATAATATATTATATGGTTTACTATCATAATACTGAAGTGGATTCAGTCGAATCCATTCGAACAGTGACAATGTCAAACTCCGATATCATTGAAGTACAAATCTCACCACTATCTTGACCGAATGTTAACACTTGTTCCTAGTTCAAATTCAGGATGTAATTCAACAATATTGGAATCTGGCATTATGACTTTTTCCTGGACGTGGGTTGATGATACCACCATTTGACGGAGTCCGCTTCAGTATTATGATAGTAAACCTTTTCTAAACTGTACATTACAGACAACCTGGCAGCTGATAGAGTGGAGCCTTTAATGGTTAATAAACATTTGTCCCTCTACCCCAGGTCAGGCTTTCACTACAATAAGGATGCAGTCTATCATCTCTAGTGCCTGAGGAAAACTGGCTTTGTCATAAAAAGTTCACATGGTGTTGCCTCTCTCTCTCTCTCTCTCTGTTGTTTTGGATGCAAGAAAATCACATATGCTTCCACACATGCTGCAGTCTGACACTGAGGAGCTGGTGAAGTATCCTTGATGCCTGTAGTATATCTACCATATATCCTATTGATTTTTAAAAGGTCCCATTAGCTAGGAGTCTTTCACCCACATATACCTTGGCATGTCAACAAACAGAATGACTTTATTTTAAATTTTAGTCTGGCAATCCTCCTCTGTGTGGAATACTGTAGTTGTAAATACTGATGTCATGAAATTCAGTTGCAGAGGTAAATGGGTTTACAGAGTAAATCAGAAAAAAATGAAAAACAGAATTATGAAAATTACTGTACCCAACTATTGCAGCATATCCAGTGACTGACTGTTCCCAGGTATTAGGAAATCTAGGGGGACTGATCTGTATATCCTGAAATGTGTTAAAAGCAAATCATAGTAGTTATTAACTCAGAGTTAAATGAAGATATTTTTTAGTCTGAAGAAAAGAACTGTTAAATAAATAAATGGGGTGTATTTGTATGGTTTTAAACTACGTATTTTAGAATCTTTCACCTCCACACTGAAAACTTTATATCTCAAGTTAGTTATAAATGTTTCCATATAAAGAAAAATTATATTTGTGCATTTATATATATATATATATATATATATATATATATATATATATATATAAATTTATATATATGGGTCTACTTTGTTTTACTGAAAACACACTTCTCTGAAAATCAGTTGCTTGAGCACAATTCATTCAAAGCTCACTTCACTGAAAACTCATTTGACTGAAACACATTTAGTTGAAAGGTATATGTGCTGTTCCCCACTGTAGTGTGATCCTGGAGGTAGTATATATAGCATGGGGAATGTGGGAGTTGTAGGCCCCCCCCCCACCTATTTTAAATGTTGGAAACCAAAGACATGTATACTTACAAGTTGAATGAATAACTCTTTCCAGAAGATAATATATACCCAAACCATGGGGGGGGGGGGGGGGCTATGCCCTGCACCTCCCCAAAGTGGGGGGCTGTGCCCTCCACACCTCCACCTACTATATATACTAACATCAGGATCACACTACAGTGGGGAACAGGGCATATACCTTTCAGCAAAATGAGTTTCAGTCAAATGAGTTTTCAGTGAAGTGAGCTTTCAGTGAATTGTGCTCAGGCAACTGATTTTCAGTGAAATGAGTTTCAGTGAAATGTGTTTTCAGTGAAATGAAGTAAATATATATATATATCTATATATATATATATATATATATATATATATATATATATATATATATGGGTCCACTTTGAAATGTCGAAACTTCAAAACCTCGAAATCACAATCCCGAAGTTCAGATGTTCAAAGTTTTGAAATCTCAAAACGAAAAAAAAACAAAACAAAAACAATAAAACATTAACAATCACATTTTTGGAGGGAGGCAAGCTGCCCTGCACCCCCCCCCCTCACACAAACCCTGCTACTTAAATATGTCAACTCCAAGATCTCACTATAGGGAAGGGAATGGTAAAGTTACCGTTCCGCACTGTCGGGCGATCTCAATTGTTCACTTTCGAGATTTCAAACCTTAGGACATCTAAACGTCGGGATTATGATGTTTGAGGTTTTGAAGTTTCAAAATAGACCCAAATATGTGTGTGTGTGTGTGTGTGTGTGTGTGTGTGTGTGTGTGTGTGTGTGTGTGTGCATGTGGATGTGCATGCATGTGTATACATATATATATGTGTGTGTGTGTGTGTGTATATATCTGTCTCTATATGGGTTCTCTTCACAATCTCGAACGGCTGAAAACCCGAATGTCATAAGGTCGAGACCATATGATTGAGTTTTCAGAAGCTCAAAATTCTGAATGGAGATCTGCATTCAGCGCAGAATGGGAGATTTCCCTTTTCTTCGCTGTAGTGCAATCTTGGAGTTGGTATATCTAAGTAGCGAGGGTGTGGGGATTGCAGGGGGGCTTTCCCCGCTGCAGAAATATTTTATTTTATTTTATTTTATTTATTTATTTATTTTTGATTAATTTCAGGGTTTTGAGCTTCTGAAAACTTGATCACATGGTGTCAACCATATGACATTCGGGTTTTCAGCCGTTCAAGATTCTGAAGTGAATCCCTCTCTATATATAATATGCTGCCTGCATCTAAAGCAAAAAGGAAGAACATTTCCATGATCATGAGGTATTTACCTGCCCACGAAAAAGGAATTCCCTGTACCCCCCAATACAGTAAACTCTGAGATCACTGTATTTACTGAAAAAGCTGGTATTATATGAGAACATTTGTGGCTAACACAACCATGTATGAATAGAAATTGCAAGATTGCTTTTCTGCATTCACTGGCATAATATATTATCATTACATGGATATGAAAATATTATTAACATTTTAAAATATTTTGTGCATTTTCTTAGGCCATTATGTTGTTGTTGTTGTCTTTCAGCTTTTCCTAGTTAGGGGTCGCCACAGCGGAACTCCGGTCCGCTAATGATTGGCAGTAGATTTTGATGAACGCCGATGTGCCAACTCGACGTTCAACCTTCAACAAAGGCACGCCCATTTACGCATGTCTTTCAAACGTTCTTAGGCCATTATATTATTGTATATTAATGCATTTTTATTTAAATATTTGCTATTCAGCACCGTCTTCTTGTCATTATTCATTTGTTTTTTATGTAGCAGGAGTTATTCACGATACTATATAACATTGCAAAATTAATGTTCAATCCACATCTGTCAGTGTACCTTTGGAGTTGTCTCTGAAGCTGGTTGTCTTTGACAGTCTTCTTTATATGACTGCTAAAAGATTGCAGCCATATCAGTGAATTTTGACTAAACCTGTAGTTTACCTGAGAAGAAGCTCAGTGCTTCATATATTTTTACCATATTATCAGTTAGAATACTGGGACTGTAAGCATTGTTTTAAGTTAAATGAGTTTGCATTAGTTAGGTAACACATGCACTTTTCTATAACATAAAAATATAAGGACAAATGACTGTTTAAGTCTATGTTGCATAGTATTGCATGCATATGGTTCATTTTAGGATTGTTTACACCCTCAATGAAAGCTCAGATGTGTTTCCCAAATGTTTGCTATAAGTATAATGTTTATCACACCCAGAGATTTAAAGAGATAGTAAAACTTTTACTATGTCTTCCTCAACCTCTAGCTCACCATAAATCCTCCTTCACTGTCACATCCTTTGATAACACTATTAAACCAAATCTCCATACCAAACTTTTAGGTACCACTATTGATGATGAACTGAAATTTAACCTACATATTCAATAAACTATTTAAAAAATCCACAAAAAAATAGGACTATTATATAGAAACAAAAAATTCCTAACCTCTGGCACTAAACTTTCCTTGGCCCAAGCACTCCTTCTTCCCTCCTTTCTTTATGCAGCTCCTGTCTTTACTAATATCCAAACTACACTTTTATCTAAGTTAGAACAAACCTATCACAATATATCTGGATTTGCTGCTAACTTATCACACAACTCACAACACTGCCTTGCTCTTGACACACTCCAATGGTTAGAATTTCAACAGCAACTCCAACTGACACAATTCCGCATCATACACTCCATCCTTTAGAAATCCAGATCCAGCCCCACCCTCTCCTCCCTTGTCTCCTGCCCCACCTGCTCTCTCTGCACATCCAGTCAGAAACTCCTCGACATCAACAAACCTAACAGAAATGTAGGAAAAATCTTGTATAAACACATTGTAGCCAAGCCCTACATAAATCTCGCCTTAGCCATAAGAACTATCTCCCACGTCCCTGCTCTTCAAAAAAGGCTAAAATAAACTTTTACTTGCCTCTAGATCTTGCCACTGTCAGGCCCATACCTAATCTCTTCCTCATCTTTTTCTTGCCAACAATTCCCTAACAATCACTCTCTGACTCCCATTACTTCAATTACTGCTACCTTTCTCTTTTTTCCTTTTCTCCTCTCTTCTGAAATCAAGAACCCATGTAAATACGTACGTATTGTGTCTCACTCAGCTGTCTTCCCTCTCCTTAACTTAACCCACCTCACTAGCTTACTTCTCCACTCTCCTACCCCACATTTTTAATTAAAGTACAATACATTAACCAAAAAGAAAATTGCCATTACCATATAAATGTTTTTCTACTCTACTTAAATTTGTTATGTATCTGTGTTAATTTTACAATGTTATTTCAGAGTAATAATGTACAATTAAAATTGTAATTTTTGTCTATGTACTGGAAGTTTTCTCCTCAGGTGTCTACTGAAAATGGGTCTTGGTTCAGTTGGACCAATCCGGTTAACAAATGTCAAATAAATAAATAATTTCACATAATGTTAAGTCACTTTATGAATCTGTTATCTTAAAAATGTCCAAATTCAAAGTACTTATGCATTTTATCACTCAAGATTTTGAGATCACGAGTCCAATGAATAGATCTGTATATGTTGAATTAAACCTACTTCTTACCAATTATCTTAATGTATTCCTTCATTCTAAAGAATGCAGTGAACTTAATGATCTTTAAAGAATGCCTTGAATTCTGGTTTTCATGCAAAGGGAAAATAGCATTGCAGCTCTCATATAATATTCCTATTTCTTTCCATAGCAGCAGCATTTATTTTTATGACCCTTCAAATACCTGACTTAAGTGTTTACTGCCATTTTCAGCATTGTTGGATGATATTGTCTACATTAAAGAAACATCCAATAAAACTGACAAAAGCTATATACATTAAACTATTTTGCAAATAACAAAGGACGAGTATATTTCCCTAATGTGGAGAATACCTTTAGAAAACTAGTCATATTAAAAAAAAATCACATTTCATGCCAAATTGTTCTTGTTACTTCACACAATATATTTTCAGCTATATGTATCTGTGAAAGAAATCTAATCAGCACTGAAGGAGGGAAACAGTCACCAGGCACACAAACTTTAAAATAACTTTTTAATTAAACGCTTAACGAATCACTGTGTTTTTCATCTCACAATTCAGACTTCATCAGACAGACCCAAAAATTAATGACATCACTATTTATACTCACATCCCATTTAAAATATCCAATAGGAACAACTCAAGAAAAAAATCTCATTACCATTTGGGCACAACTTCACAAGCCCAAATTTCAACCCTTAACCATATATCAAAAATTGCATTTTGTTTTTTTAAATGAATTTTATACATATTTATTAGTAAGAAATCCACCTCTATATATTTTTTTAGTATTAGAATTTTTAGTTGATTTGTAACAAAGTAGTCCTGCCTTACTAGAGAATGTATCCTTGGTTAGGAATGAAAGTTATGCGTGTTTTGCACATTCTGCCACTTGATGGCACTATTGTCTATAGATTGTTATATTCAATGTTTTATTCACGTACATTTGATGCATTTATGCTTTTTAAGACTTTTTGAACTAATAATTTAATGATTTTATTGTGGGAATGAATATTAAAACCTGAGTTTTTAAAAAATATACAATTTTTGATATATGGTTAAGGGTTGAACTTTGGCTTTGTGAAGTTGTGTCCAAATGGTAATGAGATTTTTTTCTTGAGTTGTTCCTATTGGATATTTTAAATGGGATGTGAGTATAAATAGTGATGTCATTAATTTTTGGGTTTGTCTGATGCAGTCTGAATTGTGAGATGAAAAACGCGGTGATTTGTTAAGCGTTTAATTAAAAAGTTATTTTAACGTTTGTGAGCCTGGTGACTGTTTTCCTCCTTCAGTGCTCATTAGATTTCTTTTGGAGTTTGTTTTTTCGCACTTACCTCCTACTGGTTGGTTATATGTATCTGTGATTTACCAATATGCTTCTGAATGCAAAGACTTCGTAATTCTTCTCTTCTCTTCTTTACCTCAAAATAAACTCTACTTTCTGTCTTAATTACTGCTCCTCTTGATTTCATCCATTACTATTCTTCCAAACAATACCTACTTTGTCTCTCTCTCTCAAGTACTGTCCACATGTTTCTATATTCATTCACCAAAATTTATTTTCCATGAACACCTCTTCATTGACCCGCATTTAGCAAAAATCATTTCTGTCTTTGGCTGAATTTTCCAAGGGCAATGAAATAATTGCCCCACAACACAATGGACCCTCAACTAACTAAATCAAACCCACCCAAGTGGGGGGGGGCTTCACCTCACACACCCCTCCAATGTGGGGGGCTGCATCCCCTACACCACCCAAAGTATATATACCAATTCCAAGATCGCACTACAGTGTCGAAAAGGGCAAAGTTTTGTAGTTGGCCAACTACTTCATTGCCTTGGAAAATTCAGCGACTTTCGGAAGTGATTTTCACTGAATACAGCCCGATGAAGAGATGTTCGCTGAAAATAAATTTTGGTGAACTGATAAGAACCCCCGCAGACTTACTTCACCCAATTATACAGAATACTTATATACTATACTAAGGTCATTCAGAGTTAACCAACTGATACTTAACCTCCTTCTTCCCTCCATTACCATATCATACCATGCTTATTACTACAACAACCTCAGTTATTAATACCTTATATATGTACATATATATATATATATATATATATATATATATCTATATCTATATATATATATATATATATATATATATATATATATATATATATATTACATGAGTCTACCTGAGAAGAATGAAAACCCACTTACCTGAATCTCTAAACACTGAGATGACTGCTGAAACCACAGTTTAACATGAAATTTACACCTTTCCACACTGTAATACGATCTTGGAGTTGGGATGTTTAGTTAGGAGGGGTGTGTGGGGCACAGTCCTCCACACAGAGGGTGAGAGGGGTTGAACCCACTGCATGGGTGGGTGGGTGTGTTTGTATATCTATCTATCTATCTATATATATATATATATATATATATATATATATATATATATATAATGTGTGTATCTATATATCTATACCTTTGTATATATATATATATATATATATATATATATATATATATATATGTGTGTGTGTGTACATACATACACATTTATAATTTAACAATCTTCTCTTAACCCAGCCCAAGCTTCCCTACAAACTTTACACTTAAAAAGGTCTTTAATGTGTTATAACTTGGACTGATGAAGTTCTATGTATGGAATTAAAGCACTTACCAGATATTATTTTGTTTTTAATGTGATTAAAAGTCGAACTATGTTTTAGTTTTCAACCGTTCTTGTATTTAATTTTCTCTACAAACTTTAACCAGTCATATTCCTACTACTACTCTGGGGTAACATCAAAGCTAAATTGGGCCCATCTCCACTTTCTACATCCAACTTAATGCATAAAGTAAAATAAACAAACCAGATCAGTGCTGTCATTGCCTTACATAAGCCTGATTTAGTTGCTGTCGAAGGATCATAGGTTAAGACTAACAATGCCTTCCGTGCATCCTTTTTTTCTGTTATAACTACAATTTTCACCCCAGACCAGGCTCAAGAAAAGGAGGTGGAACCCACTTCTGTGCAAACCACACTTAAACTTTCAAATACTTTCTGAAGAAAACACTAACACAGGTAATTCCTATATTTGGGTACTTGTACACCCCCACAAGAATGCTGTACTACATTACGCTGTAGCATATCTACCACGTCCCTTCTCACTCCCCAAATTAAATAAACTACTAAATGAAATGTTTTCCTCTGCAAATAATATCAAAATCTCAAAATACTTGGAGACTTCAATATCAGCCTGCTTATTTCTGTTTCCAATGATCTGAATACTCTTCAAATAGAATTCAACTCATATCTAAACATACTGACCCGACCTTAGCACATCTCATTACTTTCTTCTGAATCTGATATTAACTAACAGACCTCCTCTTATCTCAAATATCCCCATTTACCCATCATCTTTCAGTGATCATTACCTTATCAGTTTCCATACATATATGTAAATATGGCCCCAAAGGTCATATTTTTCTGTAATACATCATAGCATAGCATTAATAAACTTAAATCCACCCTCTCCCTAATAGACTGGTCACCAGCTCTGAATTCATCTGACCCAAACACTGTTGCAGAAATACCCACCTTTATACAAATCCTGTTTCCCAATAACTACTAAACTTTACAAATCAAAAACTAACAGCTTGTTAGCCTATGAGCTTAAAGCTCTGCTACAACTCAGAGCCAAGGCATAACATTTTTGAAAGTAACTTACTAGTACCATAAATAGACAGTGCTGCAACCAGCTGCATAATCTCGCCTAGTAAACAATATGCCATCATGAAAGCCAGCTGAAGAACTTGTACCAAACCTCACTAATAAAATCATCAAAAAAAAGAAAAAAATATTTGGAAAGAGGTCAGTCATCTTACGGGAAGGAATAACCTTCCCTCCATGAATTTCACAGCCTTTTATTTTTCTGCTTCAAATTTCCTTTCTCATTTCAGCAACCTTCTCACCACTTTCTCTAGCTAATTCCAAACTGCCTCTGCCACTCTCAACACCCATCCGTACATCCCCTTGTTCTACTTCAGAACTGTAACACCCAAACTCATCCACACTTTGCTGGTACAGATTATTGATAGCCCTCCTGGTACTGTAGCCTTTCCCCCTGGTTTATTTATCATCATACAGACACCATAACCCCGTTTGAAACACATCTTTGTTTTGTGTAATTGCACTTAATATTATGCCCAATATCTGGAAGAAACCCAATCCTTCTAATCCATCACTCTTTTGGTCCATTTCTCTTCTCCCTATCTTAGGAAAGATTCTGGAGAAATTACTTTACTCGCAACTCACTCAGTACATCAAGCAATACCTTTTCTCTCAAAAGTAGCATGGACTTTGTCTTGGTCACAGTACATCCACAGTTGTCTGCACACACCGTGACAACATCCTTCTTGAATGGACAAAGGCCTACTTATTGGAGCCATTTTTTTGATCTCACTAGAACCTTTGATCTTATCAGTCATTCAAAACTCATTGAAATATAGCATTAGGAAAGACACAATATCCTGGTTCAAAAACTACCTTTCTAACTGCCGTTTCTCAGTGAATTTCATGTTGTCAAACTCTCCATCAGTATCTTTTCAGAAAGGTATCCCCAAAGATCTATCCTGGCACTCTTCCTCCTTTCTAGCTACATCAGCAAACTCCCATTTGACTTATTCCTATCTTTTGATGCCTTCATTCAATGGGTCAGTGATAAACAATTACACAGTAGAGAGACAGTTATCCAAATGTCAATTATCTGAAACGTCAGTTATCTGAAGCAGTCTTCCAAAGTTTTTGGGTAGGAAAAATCAAAAAGTCTGAATTTATAAACATTTTAGGTATTCATCTGAGGATGTTTTTTGAGTATGCAGCCAGCTCGTGTGTGAAAAGTATTCTTTATTGTCCACAGGAATTGAAAAGTATATTCCTCTACGCAGAAAAAAACAAGATTTTATAAGTTTTTTATCCAGTTCAGTTATATGTTTGATTATCTGAATTACCCTAGGTCCTAATTAGTTTGGATAATCGACTCTCTGCTGTACTGATTAACTCCTCTAAAACCAAAGTTATGCTTTTTTGGAATGAGGCAAAAGCTCTTTTCTATCTCCAGACTTCAACAAATCTTTAATCATCTGAATAGCACAATTGAAAATGTCACTTCATTCAACTACCAAAGAATTTGGTTAGACTCCTTCCTAAATTTCCATCTCGGCCTTGAAAACACAAAAGAAAAAAAAAGTCAGTACTTTACTGTTCTGGGTACACCCAAAAAAGAAGATTTTGGAATAAAGAGTTTTTTTTTTTTTTTTATGTCCTTTGATGAAGTGCATTTTGCTGTGTCTGCCTGTTGGGATTATGACTGTGTATTGATCTATAGTGCAGGAGAACTGGTCGGTTATTACTGACTTGTAATTAAAGAGTGACCATATATCATATATATCTATCTGCTGAATTTCTTGCTGGTTATTAGTATCCTTCCTGTTCTGGGCTAATAGAATCTCCCCCTTTCTATACAGACCCTACTGGAATGACATAGGTAAAAGTATCTTACTGGTTCAGTTAGGATATGGTCTCCATCTGATGGTTGCAGGCTCTAAAGCAAATGCTTTCACCATTCAATCCATCTCAAATGCCATATGCAGATTCTTCTTTCTCTCCTTAAGAAATGAACACCACTGCAAAACCATTGAAAAGCAAACTGGCTACATATAAAACAACATGCTGACTTTCTACTCATCTCTCAACTATTTAAACTTATCGAGAGTGAGACATTCCCCCCACTAGCCTTCAGACTACTGAGTGATGTACCAACATACAACATTAATAGCCATAACCATTCAGGTCTTCAGCTGTAAACCTCACAAACTAGGCTTCACTGCTCAGACCATGCTTTCTCAGTCCTTGGTCCCAACATGTAAGAATCTCTCTCTTTCTCTGTTTCCCTTCTTATCTTAAAGATTATTCCTCATACCCCATTTCCTAACCAGAAATAAAGCTTTTCACTCTTGATCCTAAACGGCGAACAGATTTCTACATGTAGTCGGTGGAGGAGCTAGCTCTAAAAAGAGCTGTTTTAGCCCTGTGGGCAGCTGGAGCTCTATATAGAGCTGTTACAGATCTCTATGAGCTCTGAGAAGAGCTGTTTTGTGTTTAGAATGCCCTTTTGGGCAGATGCAGTAGTTCTAAAAAGAACTGTTTTGCTTGGTTCACCGAAGCTGTGTCTGTGCCTCCGGCTGGTCTTACCGAAGCTGATACAGATTTCTGTGAGCTCTAAGAACGGCCGATTTGTTTTTTGAATGCCTGTTCAGGTGTTGGTGGTAGCTCTAATAAGAACTTTTTTGTTTTATTCTTCAATGTGTCTCTGGTTGCTCTTACCAGAGCTTTTGCAGATCTCTGTGAGCTCTGAGAAGAGCTGTTTGGTGTACTGTGAGCTCTGAGAAGAGCTGTTTGGTGTAAGGTGCAGATCCACGTGAGCTCTTAAAAGAGCTGTTTTGTGTATGGACACAATGGGCTCTGGGAAGAGCTGCTGTTGTGTCCTTCGGTGTTCCGCGGTGGTGTCGATCTCCATTGTCCTTCTTCTTGAACAGATCTTCGGTTCTTTTGCTATGTGTGAGTCCTAAAAAGGACTATTTGTGTGCTCCCCAAGCACT
Organism: Protopterus annectens; assembly: GCF_019279795.1. Classification (NCBI taxonomy): domain Eukaryota; kingdom Metazoa; phylum Chordata; order Ceratodontiformes; family Protopteridae; genus Protopterus; species Protopterus annectens. The sequence continues at coordinate 466,990,552 of NC_056743.1, read as the reverse complement.
GGTCAGAATGACCTGAGAGCTGTTGCTGTGCTGCTTTTATGCTCCTGTGGAGGGGGCATGGTTGAGAGATGTCCAATGAGAAGTGACTAGTTGGGGGTGTGGCCTTAGTAGGCCTACAAGGTGAAGACGGACCTGGTTGGAAGCATCTCATTCCTCTTATTTAGTTCCTTTTTATTAACCAGCTACTTGTTCATATGTGCCATTCCTAACCTCTAGCAATGCGTTGGAGCCTTTTGCTTTGTCACGATTATACCTATGTTTGAAAAAAACTGTACTAAAACTTAAATTTAAATGTAACCAAAACAATAAAAAATAATAAAAAATAAAAATAAAAAATTAAAATTAAATTTAAAATTAAATTTAAAATTAAAATTGAACTGTAAAACTCTGGGGTTACTGACTATAGTTCTAAATTTAGACTTGCCACTACCATCTGTAAAACAATGGAAGCAAGCTTGGTTCTGAGAAAGATTCTGAGATGTCCGGCGCTTTCAGGGCAGATAGGAAGGTAGCCTGTCTGCCGCTCCTTCATCAGGGAGAGCATACATTAGGTAGTAAAAAGTTAACTGTAGTTTGATATTGAAATTTTACCTTTTAAATTAAAAATAATTAAAAGTTGAGCTAACAATTGTAACTTTTGTGAGGGCTGATACATTAACTTACTGTAATTTCAGTTCTGCTTATAAACAATTAATGTTCAAAAAATGAATACATTATGCCTTATACCAGTGAGAAAACAGTGAGTGAAATATATAGCATATCTTACTAGGAGCCGATTAGTTGGCAAGACCATCAATGCCCTCAAAACCAGGATTGCCAAACACCTATACGACATCAGGCACAAGATACCGACAAATAAACTAGCAACACACGCAACAAAAAAACCAGGACATGAAAGATTTAAGTTCCTGATACTCGAACAGCTGGAGAAGATCCCTTTCAATGGGGACTTCAATCCAAGATTAGAGAAAAAAGAACTTATCTGGCAGATACAACTTGAAGCAAGGCACCCGCCGGCTCTCATCTACATGGAGACCATCACCCCAGTCCTGAACCTCAGGGAACTTAACCATGCTAACTACAACTAATCGGCTCCTAGTAAGATACCACCACGGAACACCGAAGGACACAACAGCAGCTCTTCCCAGAGCCCATTGTGTCCATACACAAAACAGCTCTTTTCAGAGCTCACGTGGATCTGAACCTTACACCAAACAGCTCATAAAAACACAAAAACATACTCAGAGGCTCTAAATAAAAATCTGCCTAAGCAACAGAGATCTCCAAAGCAGACATCCAAGCAAACGCTACCCCAAAACAAAACACGTACAACACATAGCACACAAAGTCAGTGTGCCAAGCAGTCACAGCCCTTAAGGCTGAATAACACACCTGATACTCTTGTAATAGGTGACTCTATTGTCAGACACACTGACGTCCCGCTCACCAGGCTGAATAAAGAGAAGGTCACAGTGAGCTGCCTGTCGGGTGCTAGGATCCACCACATAACGCAAGCACTCAGGTCACTCCAAAGCAAATACAAATATGACTCAGTCATTGTACATGCTGGTGTGAATGACCTGAGATGTACCTCCCTCGACTACATGAAAAGAGACATAGAGGAGCTCTCTGATCATGTAGCCCAGGCCGGTATGACCCTGACCTTGAGCAGCATCTTACCCTCACCTAGAATGATGCCACAGTATAATGACAAAATGATCGATTTAAACAATTGGCTAAAATTTTGGTGTCATTCAAAGGGGATCCAGTGTCTGTCAGCCTGGGATGACATGCTCGACAAGCCACGTTGCTTCGCTAGGGACGGCTTGCACCTGTCACCCCTGGGCTTTTGGATATTGGCAAAGGCTTTTGCCACCCCCATAGTGCCTTTTTTAGGCAAGGCTCAAAAGTCAAACCCACTTCCATAGACAGCAAAAGGAACAAGAAACTAAGAGTAATGCTGCTAAACGCCAGAAGTCTTAACCTTAAGATGCATGCACTCAAAGCTCTCCTCAGTATGGAGAACATCGATATCAGTGCAGTGACAGAAACCTGGTTCAAGGCTCCAGAGAGCACCCCAGCACTACCAGGTTATACCTCATATCATGCTTTTCGGCCCCAAAACCCGGGCCAAACCACAAAAGGAGGGAGAGTTTCCATATTTATCAAGGATATCCACACCTCCAGGTTAGTGGCATTGCACGAAGTATCGGAGACCATCCATGTGCAACTGACAGTGGGCAAGACTGCTTTTCAGTTTATAGCATCCTACAGACCACCTTCTCAAAGTCAGGAATCCCACTCGGCTTTGCTGAAAACATTGGAGAACATGAAGATCTCTCCAAACACCATTATATTGGGAGACTTCAACTACCCAAACATAGACTGGGAGCATTACTCAAGCCCCAGCACCTTAGCCCAAAGGTTCCTGGAATTTATAAACTCAAATTCTATGGAACAACTAGTCACCACTCCCACAAGAAAAACATACTAGACCTGATCATTACCAACATGGGGACTCTATGCTCCATACCAGAAGTATATCCCTCATTGGTAAGATCAGACCATAAATTAATTTCACTGGATATCCACATCCCGACCCCGCCCCCAGCCCAGAAAACCACAGTGAAAAACTTCTCAAAAGCGAACTTCACACTTCTCAAAACCGAAGTGGAATCCTTCAAGGCCCCAGGGCCAGTGGAAACTACGGCCCAAACTGCAGAATCCTATATAAACGCATTCTACAGACATCTCCAGGAATGCATGGATCATGCTATCCCAAACAAAATCAAGACCCAATCATCCAAAGGCAGGCGTCCAGTCTGGTGGACCACAGCCATAAATAAACTGTACAACAGAAGGAGGAAGCTACTACATGATAGAGCAAAATCCCTAAAGGGGAAGGCATCTCTGATCAGTACTAGCAAAAAATTACCATCCCTCATAAAATCCTCCAAGGCCAGCTTCGAGAGAAAAATTGCACAGGACACTAAAGACAATCATAAGGCTTTTTTCAGTTATGTTAGGAACCTGGGATGCAACTCCCAGACTTGTTCTGAGTTGAATCTAAGCGACAAAAAATACACTGAACCCACAGACATCACCAATATCCTGGCAGACAGGTTCAGTGCAAACTTCTCCACCCCCTCCCCCCCAAAAGAGCAAGTATCTATCCCGGCAGAGTGCAGCCTACCAAACATCTCTGATGCTCAGGTGAAGGCCGCCCTCTCCAAAGCAAAAAACACTGCTTCCATGGGACCAGATGGCGTCCCGGGTTGCGTCCTACATGAACTCCAAGACAAACTAATCCCTCAAGTAAAACTGCTGTACAATCTCAGCCTCACTACAGGATATGTGCCTAAAAATGGCGTACAGCATTGCTGTACGCCATTCTTTAGGCACATATCCTGTAGTGAGGTGGTCCCACTCCACAAAGGTGGCGCCTCTGCGGACCCTGGAAACTATAAGCCTGACTAGCCTAGTCTGCAAGGCTATGGAGAGGATCATCATGGAACTCATAAACAAAGACATTGGGGACCTACAGACATTAGATCCTACCCAATTTGGCTTCGTCAAGGGCAGATCCTGCCTTTTGAACCTGGTTGACTTCTTCGAAACAGTCACCAAGGCCAAAGATGAAGGGAAGGTAGTCCACACAGCCTATCTGGACCTCACGAAGGCATTTGACACAATACCCCACTCGGGCATCATAGATAAGCTATCCAGCCTAAATATAAACCCCTATGTCACAAGATGGGTCGCAAACTGGCTCAAAGACAGTACCCACAGAGTCAGAGTTGCTGGAGCCATGTCAGACTCGAAACCGGTCACAAGTGGCATCCCACAAGGTTCTGTCCTGGGACCTCTCTTGTTCGGTATTTACTTTTCTGAGGTACAGGCCAATGTGGGAGGACTATGGCTCACAAAGTTCGCAGATGACTGCAAACTGGGCGCCATAATCGACTCTCCAGCTGACACAAACATCCTTCAAAAAGGTCTCGCAGAGACGGATAACTGGTGCCAAAGCTATGGTCTAAAGCTAAATGCCAAAAAGTGTATAGTCATACCCTTTTGCAAAAACAATGTGCCCACAAATTATCACATAGGTGGTAACCCATTTAGTACAGAGAAAGTAATTAGGGATCTGGGGACCCAAGTTGATAGCAATCTCTCCTTTGACAACCACATTGCTAAAGTGGTTAGAAAGACCTTCTACATAGCCCACCTCATCATGAAAGGATTCACATCTAGATCAAGAGAGGTAATCATGCCCCTTTATTCATCCCTCATCAGGCCCATCATAGAATACAATGCCACCTTTGGGATGTACCTTACCCGACACCTGCAGTAATTAGAAAGACCCCAAAAGTACCTCACCAGGGGGATCAAGGGACTCAAACAGATGCCATATGCTGCTCGGTTAAAAAAACTCCAGCTCTACTCAGTTGCATGCCGCCTACTTCGAGGCGATCTATGCCTGACATATAAAGCTATGTGCAACCCAGAATTAATGGACATGCTCCACCTCAGTAAATCTAAATCTCTTAGAGCCACACACTTGAGGGACTTGAACCTCAGCACAGAAATAAATAGAACATGCTGGAGGGACAGATTCATAACCCAGAGGCTCCCTTCACTCTGGAATAGAATTCCAATTCATGTTAGGCAGAGCACTTCACTGACTCTCTTCAAGAAGAATCTTGATGAGTGGATGGGGGATCATAGGTTTGTCCCGGGGATTACTTCCGTGTCACTATTAGACAGAGGCACAGTAAACTAAACTTTAAAAAGGGCACAGTATACTCAAATCAAGGGGTGGCGTAAGCCAAACACAATCGGGCTAGGCTTATAAATGCCCCAGGGCAGATAGCCTAGTATGAACCTATGAACCTATGAACCTATTACCACCATGCAGAGGAAAAAGGAAAAAAAAAAGGCAAGGCTATCATTAAAACTGGAATTGGGGTTTTGTATACATCAAAGAATGTATTTGATGATTGTTATTGACAATTTTGTGGGTTTTTTTGTGTGTTTTGTTTGTGTGTGTGTGTTTTTGCAGTTTACAGGGGAACAACTGTTAAGCATGGTTAGAACTGGGAATGAGTGGTTTGGTATGCGTACAGTTGGGGAAAGCAGGGATGGCAGTAGTCTGAGGCTTATGGGTGTGTGCTGTGCTTGACATGTTTGAGATGACCACCGGATTTTCATGGGCTTGGATGTGAAGTTACGGCGCAGGCGCATTGGGCAGTAATGGGGTGAGGGGGAGGTTTGTGAGTATTGCAGTGCTCTCTGTGGTTTCAGGGATCAGATTGCAGTGCTTTAAGCTTGTTTTGTCCTGCTGTTTGAGATTGGCTAGATGTGGTGCATTCTTACTACTTTTTCAGAATTTCATGTCCTCAATGATAGATAGTTTGGCTTGCAGTTGCAGTGAAGGCAGAGTTGTTTTATACTGAAGTTTTGTATGTTGTAGTCGCTGGGTTGATTGATGGTGCCATCACTGTAGATGTCTACCATAGACCGTTTGGTGGGAGATCTTGCCTTGCATTGACTCTGGGTTATTTAGCATGGTTGGTGGGATGCCCTGCACACTGTTTCCAGGGCACTACTGAGGGGTTGTAATTTTGTGGGTTTTCCCTGGTTGATGCCGTGGTTGTCAGGGGTCATGCCCTTGCAGATGGAGGGTGCAGGGTCTTTTTTGAGTTTTCTGGCTGTGGTGGCTTTGTTTGTCTGGTCTGTAAGTGTTTTTTTCTGGTGCTGCAAGGGGGGGTGGGCATTTGTAGATCTGGGGCACTGAGTGGAAAGTTCCTGTTTTCACTAGCTGTTGTACAGTTGGAGTTTTGAGCAGGACCAAAAATACATTTACTTTGCTTGTGATACTGTCGTTGGGTGTTGTTGATTTGAGGTTGGGGTCCAGAGTTTTTCTGGACGTTTGGTGTGAGTGTTTTGTTACTCGGCTGGTGGCCGACTGGGGGGGTGGCATCCCCATCTCACTTGTGGTGTGGCTTGGTTTTCATTTGCTTGAGCCTTGTTGTGCAGGGGAATTTGCGTTGCTTCTGAAGACATATGACACGATCCTACAGGCTACAAAAAAGAGGGAAAGTGGTGTTTTTTTCTGGACGGGAAGGGGATTTGTTCAGTGGTGAATGCTTGCCATCAGATGCAAGGTATGGAATGGATTTGATGTTCCCACTATATGTTGCAGCAGTGGTACTAACTGGTATGGGGGAGGGGGATTGGTACCCTTTCACCCATGCCTTTTCAAGAGTCGACAATTGTGTTTTATTTTACCCTCGGTAGACTGTGCATTCAGAAATAAGTGAAGTGAGGATTGCTCAGTCAGTTTACATTAATTAAAACATCTTTATCTTCTGTGTCATTTATCATTCAACAACAATTCTTCTAAAAATTTTAATTATTGAACCATATATAGGTTGCATCTGAGATATTACTGTACTGTTTGCAGTAGGGATGATCATGCAAACACGGTGATTTTCTTTTATTTTCTTATAGAGAAAGGAAAATGACACTACTAATTCCTGAACATTATATCCACATAATCTCCCCTTTTGACAGTTGGAATGGCAGGTGACAAACGTGTTTTGTAAATGAAGTGTTGTGGAGGAGTATCATGCGGCTGGCAGCCTGACACTGATTGGAATCCATTTTGTTCTGTGCTCATTGGGGACTGGGACCATACCTCTCCACTGACTGGAATCCATTTTGTTCTGTGCTCATTGGGGACTGGGACCATACCTCTCCACTGTCCCTGAGTTTTGGGGATGTCCTGATTTTGACTCAAATTTTAGCTCTGGCCTTCTTAATCCCTCCTAAAATAGATGAGTCCCGGCCCTTCTAATAAGTCCAGCTGTAATGACTGGAAAAGGGAGAGGAAGTGATTGGGGGGTAGCATTACATTTACTGTGCTTAATTCGATGGTTGAGGGGGATATGTAAAGGTACAGGGTTGGTGTCAGACGTTTTCTTACTTTAAACACTAAATAGTGTAAAGGTAATGATTCAATTGAACCTGACTGGTTAGGGTTATAGGATACTTCACAATTGTCCCTGAGTTCAGGGGTGTCTTTGATCAGATCAGCCAATTAAGGACAAATAACTGAAGTTTGAAAAGGGAGACTTTTGGTTTCAGGCTTTGCATAATTGATGTTTTCTGTGGTATTAGTTGTAAATCATTTAGGTTTGGAACTTGAAGTAGCATACATTTGGGTTTCCATCTTCACACCATCTGGGAGGTTTATGATAAAGTCAGTTGCACTTTTGTCATGTCAGCAGTCTTTTGGGCCATGCTCTTTACCTGGATTCTTGTCTAAGAGGTTACATGTTAAGTGCCACCCCTTAAATGTTTCTCATTTTGGGGAGTTAGGGCAGATTTTAGCTCATTATTTAGGCCCTTCTTTGAACTTTGGGGTCATCACATCTCACAATATAATTTAAGCTAGATGTTAAAAGCAAGGGTCACAATGTTAAGTTTGATGCACACACAAGGCATAGGGTTTTGAAGCTCATCTTTGTTCACTTTTTTGGAAGGTAAGGTGCTTAATTTGTTTTCTTTTGCAGATTGTGAGCTATGGAAATGGAGCAGGCAAAGGTTGGTGACCTGAAGGAAGGGGGTTCGAAAGATGATCAAGGTTGTTTCAATTGATGTCACGGTTGTTCAGATGGTGTACAGAGGTCACGGATGCTGGCGTGCAGAATGAACAATGGTCAGTGACCTGATGGAAATGGAATTGAAAGGTAATGGATGCTGCTTGCATGGATGTTGTGATTGTTGGAATGGGGCACAGTAAGTTTGCAGGTAATCTGTCTGTGTGGGTCCTTAGGGCACATCTAAGTTGGAGTAGTTTGAGGTGGTGTAGGGGTAAGCTGAGGTGGAGGTAGGTTGGGACATCGGAATGCTGGGCTGGGTATCGTTTTTGAGGAGTATGGGGTTTTCCACAGGTGGAGTGGAGCACAACAATCACAGGATCATAGAAGGCAATGAGCTTAATGGTTCTAGGGCCTTGTGAGTAGCCAAACTCAGTGGTTTCCACATGCTGCTCTAATTCTTTTTCAGGAAGGGCATGGGTGAGACTTTGAGCTGACTTTACAGTAACCATCCAGTTGTTTCGTAGAGGGCTAAGGAGGTGTTTGATATGAAGTGGGAGTTGTTTCCAATGTGGTATTTTCAGGGAGATAAACCCTTTAAACAAGTTTCATTCATGTTGTATATCAGGTAAGGTTTTAGAGTGAGTAGCGCATGTACCATTTGATTTCTGACATGGGCTGGCAGTTGTGCAGTACAGGTATGACTTTTATGGGTAGATAAGGATTTGATGGAACATTATGGATATGTGGGTGTTTTGAAGACATAGTTGCAACTAGATATTTCATTGATAAGCAGAAGTTAGCAGATTTATGCCAGGCATTGTTTGGGATTCCTCACAGATGTAGGACAGTTTTACTTACTAGACATGAAGGTGCCAAAGGGAAGCCAGGGCCAAGCCACTGATTAAGGATGTTCTCAGCTGTGTGGGTCACTGAAATGAATGTCGGTCAGCTTAATTAAGTTGCTGTGGGTAGGAGTTAATATGTTGGTGCAAGTAACTATTGTGTTGTATCTAGGAAATTTAAGGGGATGGCACTTGGGGCAGATGGCTAGGGATGGTCATGGGGATTTACCTTTCTTTATGAATGTTGTGGGAGGTGTTGAGTTTGCGGCCCTAATTTGGGATGTGGTTAGTGGCTTGTTGGATGACAGGATGGAAGAATAATGTGGATATTGGATATTAGGTGTTTTAATCGGGAATAGGTTTAGGAGAGTTATTGGGGATTAGGGTTCATATGACAGTTGTATGGGTCATGTTTGACAGGGTGAGTCAGGTTGTATTAATAAGGTAAGGCAGATCATTTGGTAAAGAAGGATGTTGCTGCAAGTACATCAGTTGCAAGGGTGGCAGGGCTAATAGAACATACTAATTGCAGTTCATTTCATATTCTTTGGGCAAAAAAGGATCAGTTAAGCAAGATAGCATGCAGCTTGGCTTGCCTTGTTTTGATGGCTTTGGGTTCAGTGTTTTGGTGGCCTGGCTTGGGTTTTGTGTTTGTGGTGCATTTGGGGTCATATTGATAAAAGACCATGATGGTGATTTGTGTCTTATGGCTTATAAAGGGTATTTGGAGTGTTGGCAAGATTGCTACTGAATGGAATTTTGAAAAGAGAACTCATGGCTATTATAGTCATTGGGCAGTTAAATGGGGCTGCAATCTGATGTAAGGGTATGCAGTTGTCTGTGCATGGTTTCAAGTGAAGAGACCTAATTTGGTTATTATATTCATTGTGCGGTAAAGTGGGGTTGCAATGTGGCATGATGGTATGCAATTGCCTTTGTGTGGTTTTAAGTGGCAAAAGGTTTAGTGTTTGGCTTGTCCAAATGGTTGATAATGCCCTGGGAATCATTGCAAGGCTTTCACTGACCATTGGGTAAGGATTATTTATCTCATGTGCAGTGGTTCTGCTAGGTTATGAGGTTATGGTTTGTTACTTTAGCATAGATGAGAGATCAGTGGTTTGCTTTCAGCTGTTTAGGCAACTGACTATATTCATTAGTTATGTGATAGGGTTTTAAGAAGAAAGACTCGGATCCAGCTTGGTTAGGGAGGATGGGGTACACTGAATGATGTTTGGCCTAATGCCTTAATGGTGGTTAGGTTGCTGGAAGTTTGGTTGGAGAGAGGGGGAACAGCCTGATCAGGCTGGTGGGTGGAGAAGAGGGGCAGGCTTGCCCTCTTCTGTTCCCCCTCTGGTGTTGGATGTTCAATAAGTTGGGAAAGGAAAGTCAGCAGTTGTGCTGCTTGATGAGTAAATAAGCAAGTGGAGGTAAGCTGCTTATTTGGTTGGAGGTGTAATTTAATAACTGGTAACTGAAGTAAGTGGTGGTACGCTGCTTCATAAGTAAGCGGGTGGAGGTATGCATGCTGCTTACTGGGTCAAGATGAGCAGGGTCATGCTGTCCTATGTGAATGTTACATGGATGCTATCTTCACCTAGATTATGTTTTGGTTGAAATTAATGTTGTTGTGTTGTGTCCTTCGGCTTTTCCCGGTTAGGGGTTGCCACAGCAGAACTCCGGTCCGCTAATGATTGGTAGTTGATTTTTACATGCCAAGTTACCAGCCCTGATGCACGGCCTTCAATGAAGCTACACCCATTCACGCATGTCTCGATGCAGAAGAAGCTCTAGCTGAGAATCGAACCGGACAGCGTCTTACTGTGAGGCGACAACGCTACCACAGCACCACAACCGCTGTTTTTGGTTGAAATTAATAAATATTGGTTAACAATCATGTTTATGGAAGTTTATTAAAGGTCATCAAATGTCATTCAGTGTGATGTATTTATTGAAGGGGAAGTGGGACAAATACCTGTGGCTAATTATTCAGCATTTTAAGAATAACAATTTTTTATTTTAACCCGAGATATAGTGCAGTTTTTCATATGCATCAGCACTTACTTTGGCAGAGAAAAAGCATCAGTGTCATTCTTACATTGTGAGCCACTATCTAATATTGCCTTGGCTGTATTCCTGACTACAGTCTGTTTTTTTTTTTCACTATGCAGCACACTTCAGTCATTTTCAGTAGTGAAAGGCAGACTGTAATAAAATCAACTTGCAGGGCCTTTTGTCTATACTTTGCTCCCTTATACATTTTACTGTCTACAGATTGGTGTCTCCTTCCCATGGTCATCAGCTCTCATCCAGGGAATTATTTTAGATTTATATTCATATACCTCCCATAGTGCTAACTGCTTTAGAATACATATGCAATAAATTAAGGATCCCCTGTCACCATATCACTTCAGTACATCCATACTATCACATAGGCCTGCAGTTGCATTCTTAGGTCTATATGGTTTATACAGCAGAGCCTAGAATAACCTTGTCACAGTCTGATTAACATATTAATAACACTCTACCAACTTCTAGTGAAAATGAAATCAAAAGATTGTATTTGTGCACAGACAGATGCACACAATTAATCTGACATGCGTCATTATTGGGGGGTGGAGCTGGTCAGACATTTTTTCGTATGTAGTTTTAATAAATAATAACAAACATCACTGTTGCCCAGCTGAATGAGAACATTTCAGAAATTTGCATTTACAGGAAATTTTGTTATAACTGTCATTTCTTCTGTATCCATCCTTTTACAGCATCCTAATTTAAGAAAATAAACTTACATGAACTGATAATCTAAGCAGCTCCTCCTCTAATCCCATACACCAAACATAGATGACAGGCATTTAAAAGGTACAATACGCATTGCATGATAACTGGAAATCAGAAAATATGATTACGAAATCTAAGATTATTTTACAGTCACACGTTCTAATTCCATCTGCAAGTTAATTTGGAGCTAAAATAATTATGATTTCATTTTTAAAATAGTAAATACAAAAGAATAAAACAACTGTAGAACAGAAAAAAGTACTTAAGTCCCAAGCATAAGAAACATGGTATATATACACATTATTTATATATATATATATATATATATATATATATATATATATATATATATATATATATATATATATATGTATGTAAATAATACTGTACACCTCTGAGACAATGGGGCTGATCTGTAGTTCTACTATATTTACTTGGAAACCTCTTCATTGTATTCTCTCTATATGCCTCTCAGTCTATCTACATGCTAAATTATAAAATGGAATAAACAATAAGTATTTATATCTTTAAAAGGACTGCCAAATGTAGCAAAATAAATTAGTTTTATATGGCTGAACCACAAATAGAGTAGATTAAGATGAGGCATTTTCCAATTTACTATCATTAAATAGCCTCAAGCAATACCCACAGCAACAGAGGCAGCTGAGGCTGCTTCAGTTATAGGCAGAGAATTGGTCATTTAGGAGGGGAAAATGAAATACCTGTTCACTCAAAATTCATGGAGTCCAAGTGAAGCAAGAAACCTGTATAATTAAAGGTCTGCTGACTGAGCTTCTATCATAGTTCAAGGTAAAAGACTACAGAGGTATTGCAACCAGCATTTCTACAGTGTTACGAATAATTGTATCTTATTATCAGTATACCCTCTACAGTGACTTCGGAAAAGCTAACAGTGTAGATATTTAAAGGGATGTTTACATGAGTGCGTGCTAAACAAAATAATGATTCATCTATCTTGTTATGAATTGCCTGCTTTGTTTAAAAATAAAGAAATACGCACTTCACTTTAATTGTTTAATAGTCAATCAGTAGGAAACATTTAGATTTTGGTTTCTACAAATGATGCTAATATTTTTATAGAACAAAATACAGGTCATATTTCTATTACTAATATCACTTAAGCAACAAATTATGTCAAACACTTATTTTATTAAATACTGCTATATTAGCAGGTGTCTGGGGACCAAATTATGATAATCCTTTCTATGGTTAATACACTACTGTAGTAATACTTTCTTGTGACTATATTATTATATTCAAAATGCTGATTATGTTTTAGTTAATAGACTAATACAGTTGTACAGAATTTTAAAAAATGTGTTGAGATAAAAATATGTTTATTCATTTGTATATGTATGATCCTTTATTTTGTAATATTCTTCAGAAAGCTACTTCAGAGAGATACAGACATGTATGCTTTAACTGCAGAAAAAAAGCCATTTGAAATGCTGAGGTACTACATCAATAAATTTGGCCTAAAAATAGGAAGTTTCCGTTCATGCAGTGATATTAAGAAGGATCAGGTTACAAGATGAATCATTATCTCCATCCAGTGTCTTATAATAGAGTGTCTTTCATACTAGACAGCAACTAAAATGTTGGCAGTACACTAGAACTCTTACGTGTAATATTATATAAAGGCTGGTTAGCACATTCCTTTTCAAAAAAATCATGGTTCACATCCACAGCAAACCATGGAAGTAAAAGTGATGGACAAACAAACAAAGGGTTATACACTTATGTTCTAACTTAAGGTAATAACACAAAGAACCAACATGAATCAGTCAGAGTAACCCAAAAAAAACTAAGCAAGAATTAAAATGATAGCTTTAGACTTTACAGACTCAATGATCATTGGCTGGGATTCAGAAATGTATACCCCAGCCCTAACACTGGTAGAAGACCACTGCAGTTAGATCCTTGTGATTCATAGAGAGCTCTCTACAGTTATTCTACATTGCTGGTCGCTTCACCATGGCGGGCTATCTCTAATGATGTACTTGTACTGCATGTTAATGAGGAGTTTAGCCTATGCTAAATAGCCACGTGTTGTTCACTGGAAATGTCTGCAGTAAATGATTTATGTATCCAAGTAATTCAGAGACTCTCTTGGGGTGAAAGAAATAGCATGACAAGTCATATTAATTATCACAGGGAAAATGTCATGTATTGAGGGATTTAACAAAGCTATTATGGTGGATGTATGTGCAAGTGTGTGTGCATGACTGCAGGCATCTTACTGGTCTTGTGTGTAGGTGTGTGTCTGTGTGTGTGTGCATGCATGTGTCTGTGTGTGTGTGTGTGTGTGTGTGTGTGTGTGTGTGCGTGTGTGTGTGTGTGTGTGTGTGTGTGTGTGTGTGTGTTTGTCCACATGATCCCACTGAAGATGTCTCCTTTGGGGAGATACTAAAATGACTTTGGTAAAGGGGGTTGGTCTGCCAATGCCCTTTCCAAGAGGAATCTATGTTCTTCTTGGACTTTGGAGCTGACTCGTCTCTTTCATGGTCTAAATGACCTGTTGTCCCAGCAAGCATGGAAGCAGCTGGACATGATAGAGCCCATTCCTTGTAAGCCCAACAAGATTTTGCTTTCATCATGAGAAAGGTCAAGCCACTATCAAGGGGCTTGCAATTGATGCTATCAGGGTGGAAACAGCTACTAAGAACGAACTCTCTGAATATATAAAATAACTAACTTTATTTTGTCTAAAGAACAATATTTTTGAATTTGATGGGGCTTTATATAAACAAATGCAAGGTACTGCTATGGGGGCAGCCTTTGCCCCAATGTATACCAATCTTTTTATGGATTGCTTTGAAAATATATATGTATACAGAAATAAATTTTATAGGAAATTTGTGATTAAGCACTTTAGATTTATTGATGACCTCATCTTTATATGTAAGGGAGGGTATGAAAAGGCAGAAGAATGGCTTACATGAGAATAGATTTGGAATATAGTTTGATGGGTTGCAGAAAGGGAGGAAAGTAAAATTTTTAGACATAACAATAGAAGGTGAAAAGAATGGCAAAGTGAAAACAAAAATATATATTAAATTTGAACAACAGGATCATATATTATATGGCACTAGTTGCCATCCACCCCACACAATAGCATCTGTACAGTATTGGGAATTCCTTAGAGTTAAAAGGTTGTGCAGTGATGAACAGGAAGGACAAGCAGAAATAAGAAAAGCAGTTACCATGTTTCTTAATAGAGGCTACAAAGAAAATCAAGTAAGGAAAGGAGTTAAAAAAGTAATGAAGGCCAATGAAAAAACTATTGGTTATAACAAAAAGAGCAAATATAGAAGGACAAATAATAAGAATGAAGGGGAAAACCTCTACTTCACTTCGAAATATACCTTATTTTCAGTAAGGTTGGAAAATGTAGTAAAGTACTATTGCACATTTATAAAAAGGGAAGAACCCTTCTTGAAAAATATTAGACTGAATTTCTCTTATGAGAAAGGAAAAAGTATCAAGGATATGTTGATGCATGGGGAGGTTAAAAGACCCCCAGTAGGGAGCAATCAAGAGTTACTTTTCAAAGGGACATTCGCTTGTGGTAATTGTATAGCTTGTTAGTTTGTAGTTAGAACTTTCCCAAGTATAAATCAAAAAAGTTTTCAAGAACGAGGGCATTGCACTTGTGATAGTGAAGGAATAATATACGGGCTTAGATGCCAATGTGGAAGGTATTATATAGGAGAAATCAAAAGAAGCTTTGCCACAAGACTTAAAGAACACTTAAGAGACATAAAAAGAAATAAACAGTTAAGTCCAGTGGCAGAACATTTTCATAATTGCTATAATGGGGACCCAACTAGATTGCAGGCTACAGTACTGGAACAGTTTAAAAATAAGTATTTAACATCAGAAGGTATTAAATATAATTTAAGGGAAAAAAATCCATTTTCATTTTGAAATATAATACATTATATCGAAAGGGTTTAAACAAAGAATGCAACTGGAAATGTTTTTATGAGTTGACTTTAAGACTTTAATGGTTTTAATTGTATAATTGATTGAAAGGTGTGTTCTTCTGCATAAAATGGGAATTTTATGGTGGGGTAAGACATACTCTTTAAAGGCTAATGGTAGCTGAGGTGCTAGAGGATTTATTGTGTATTTTCAAGAAAAGTTTACTGAGCTTATTGAGTTTATTGTTTTATTAAAGAATTGTGATCGACAATGGTTGCTGTTTCACTGTCTGTCCTACTGAGTGGTTTTAATTGGTTTTGCTTCAGTGTGTGGTTATATATAACATTTGAAAATTAAGTTTATGCATCAAAAATATTCGTCGTATGCATTCAGAAAAATCTTGCATGCTTGATGAAGTTTTAGAGGGACTTGACCAAAGAACTCACCAAGTCCCTCTCAGGTGCCAGGAGAGCAGACAGAGTTGGGCAAAATGGTAGATTTGCAACTGCTAACCATCCAGGTAATTCCAAATATGCCTACACACTTTTTATTCTAAAGCAGATGTTGGCACGTCTACAGCAACAGCCACTAGCATTTCCAGATGCCAACATGCCTGGATGCATCTGTGTGATTTTTTTGGAGAACTTCAAAATGTACTTTTTGAATTCTCCTTTTGCTCGCTCCTCCCTTTTTGGGCTCAAAATTAGAGATAAACTCACCAGGAGTGAACAAGATAGCAAAACTGTGTCTGTCATTGGTATTTGCTTTGCGAGCCCTGAAAAGTCTTTTTCCTGGAACCAAATGTGTAGAACATGATTATAGATCTGTAAGACTCAAGGTTTTGCACAGGGCACTACTGGAGATAGACAACCCCAGGGGAATATAGGGAACAACAATGGATAGCACTCCAGAGGCAGAGATGGTCCACAGAACCAAAAGTTCCAAGGCCCATTCACAAACAAACCCTTCCAGCACTCCTAAAAGTTTGCCCAACTGCCACTAAGTGGAAGCAGTCAGTGGCACTTATCTCTGCATCTTCATGCCTAAGCAGCCATCACTCCCAATTTGTGGGTTCTGAGACTAATAACCAGAGGCTATGATATTCCCTTTCTTTACCCAGCAAAATGTCACAAAGAAACCTTCCTGATGCTCCAGCCACATTGAGAAAGGATGAAGCACAACAAATCACACTAAACAAACTTGCCATCAAAGAAGTCCTACCAGACTAGCTAGGGTCTGTAGTTCACTCAAGATTCTTTTTTTGTTTCTAAAGAAAAGCAGGTGATGATGAACCTATTTTGGACCTCAGCAATTTAAACCAGTTTGTGAAACAGACAACGTTCCTGCTGGCCACAGTTCAGTCAATTGTATTTCCTTCAGAAGAAGGATGACTTACAGTATTTGGTGGACCTTCAAGACACTAAAGCAGTTCAGGAGGTTTCTTCATTTTCATCTAGGAGTCAGTCACTTTCAGTTTAGAGCACTGCACTTTCGACTCATTACTGTCCCCTCAGTGTTCACCAAGTGTATTGTAGTTGTAGCAACAGATCTCAGGCTACAAGGGCCCAGGGAGCTCCCACAATCAAAGGACCCATAACTGCTAATATGAGGGATCTGTTAATCTAAGCCAGGGATTCCTTGTTCCATGCGTGCTGTCACCTTGGAATCATGAGCAGTCTGAAAAAGTCCCGATTAACACCAGTCCTAGCCACAGAGTTCATATGATGTCACCTGGAAACCAACTTACAGAAAGCCAATCTCCCTAAAATAAGATTAACTGTTCTGCACTAGCAAGTTTCTTTAGCTCTGTCTCATCAAAATCCGATTGTGGGTTGCATCCTATGCCATTGGGCTGTATGACAGCATTCATTACCCTTGTTCCTCATGCGAGATTCCATGAGTGTGTTACAGAAGACACCATCAGTTCAGTGGTTCATCCTTCACCATCATGTGCACTTTCCAGTCGGTCTCATGTGGATCTGCAGGCAACATATTAAGAGGTAGCTAAATTCCTCACTTGTCTATTTAGTTAACACTTTGTCTCCCTCTCCCTTGAGGCAATGTAATCACATATGCACCCTTTCTGGGTTAGGGGGGCATTTTGATGAGAAGGCTGACTAGGCTATATGATATTCAACAGACACCAATATTCACATCAATGTTCCGGAGATGAGATCAGACCTCCTAGCTTTACAAGCCCTCAAAGACTCCCTCCCCATTTGACTGATCTCTCCCCATACAGACAGTATGTCAGTGGTCTGGTACATAAAAAAAAAAACAAAAAGGAACCTATTTGTGCCTTTTGTATCAGGAGGCCATGAGGGTCTTGTAGTGGGCAATATCTTCCTAGTGCTTTCTGACTGTGATACATATCCTCAGGAAGTCCAATCTATTAGTAGGCAAGTTGAGCAGATCAATTCTCTGCCACATGAGTAGCCCTTAATCAAACAGAGGCTTCCATTATTTTCAGATGCTGGAGTCATCTTTGCTGTAACCTG
Organism: Protopterus annectens; assembly: GCF_019279795.1. NCBI lineage: Eukaryota > Metazoa > Chordata > Ceratodontiformes > Protopteridae > Protopterus > Protopterus annectens. The sequence continues at coordinate 466,972,885 of NC_056743.1, read as the reverse complement.
TTTGTAACCCTGTCCAACATTAAATGCAGACCTACATTACCCAAATTCCCCAAGAAGGGCAGTCCCTGTCGGATGCTCTGGCCCATACTTACCGTTTTGTCTCCCTAACACTTACCTTTCAACTTCTCTTGTAACCACATTTTTGCAGAAAGCTACCTAGTGCAAGGTGAAGATTATCATTATCTCCCACCTTTTGGCTTCAACATATATTCTTCCCCTTCCTGTGGCCTTATTTGGTGCATCCTCAATGGGTTCTACACCCTCTTCCAGATCTGATTTTTTAACCCATCTGGAATGATTCACCTGGACGTCAAATCCGTGAAGTTGACCACTTGATTTTTCCACTTCCAATGATGAACAGAAGTTCCAAGCTTTCTTCCAGTGTGATTCATCTTATACATATTATCTCCGAAGCCTTCCAACAAGAAAAATTATAGAAGTAAATGGAAGAGGTTCTCCGTCTGGGCCTCAGCCAAAGGTCTAGATTATATTTTGGCCCCTTTTACCATCATATCTAGATTTTCTCATAGACATCTTTCATACAGGAATTAGCCACTCTACCATTAAAGTTCAATTGGCAGCTGTATCAAATTTTCATGTTGACAAAGGTCAGATATCTATTGCATTACCAATACTGTCTAAGGCTTTTTTGAGGGGGTACATTTTTCCTGCAACATCCTCTAAGAGCTCCTGTTACATCTTAGGGCATTCCTGTTTTACTGCAGTCCTTGAAAAAAACTTTTGAACCTACAGTTACTACGGCCTCAAAGTTCTTCTGTTAGTAAACTTTTTTCTTGGTGGCTATTACCACAGCAAGGAGGATTTCAGATCTGCAAGCCTTGTCCGATAAATTGCCATAACTGGTCTTTCATAAAAATAGTGAGTGACTCTGAATAAGGCCTAACTTGGTTTCCAAGGTTGCACTGAATCAGGCTATTCATCTTCTGGTGATTTTCACCAGCTTCTCAAACAAGGGTGATATCCCCTACATTTGCTTGATGTTCTTCATCAATTACATTTCTATTTACATTGTACCAAGGATTTCAGGAAATCTGATCAACCTTTCATTTCCTTTTCTAAACCTGAACTTGCCACTAGTGTTTCCACGGCCATGTTGTACAGTTCGTTGTCCAGATGCCTCATGGTTGTCTATAAAGCCAGGGGACTGTCATTACCTAGAAAATCTAAAGCATAATCAAGTAAAGTAGTAGCAATGTTTTCTGCTTTTTTTCATAAAACACCTATTGATGATATCTGTGCTAAGGCTACTTGATCTACAGTTCACACCTTTGTATTTCAGTACAAGCTGGACCAACAGTCTGAATCTAAGGCTTTTGTGGTGCTACCCTCCTCCAGAAAACACTTCTCACAGTCCTTCCAGAGTTGAGATAACAGGGCACTCTGTCCCATTATTTGAGATGGACAAAAAAGACAACATTGGACATGAAAGTTATCTGCTTAACATAATGCTAGATCCATGCTGTCTTCTTCTTTCCATCTAAACCTTCCCTCCCTCTGGCCTCATCAAAACTGTCGTCATGTTGGGCTTTCAATTGACCTTACTGGACCAGTATGAAGCCTTGTCTTTCTTACAGTCCTTGACTATTTTGTTTCCATTCTAGTTTTCTTTTTGCTTATTGAGCATAAGTTGAGTGTTATGTATAGGCAGGAAAATGTGATATGAGGAACTGTTAGTGTGGATGAGTATTATGGGTAAGGGTAGGACCCTGATCCTTGGATACAATGTCTGAGAGTTACTGGAATTAGCTCCAGTCAGATGTGATATAACCATTAGCTGAGATGGATGAAAGAAGCCAACACAGATCTAGCATTGTAGTATGTACTGTACATAACTTTTGTTTATACCTGACTAAATCATCCTTTTCAAGGTATGACTTGGGCACAATGCAAATAGAACTGGAACTAACAAGATAAGGATTTCAGTTTAATGTGTGCACAAAGCACTGTGATACAAAGTACAACTAATATACACAACACACAATAAACAATACAGAACAGAGATTAGTTAATAGGAGTTTTATTCAGTGCATCTTATTTAAAACAAGTACTGCTAAATCCCCTATGGCAAAAGACCAAATGCAGAATCGCCAAAGTTAAAAGGGCATATGTTGAAAACTTTTCAAAGTGTAAATCTTACTGAAACAATGGATATCAGTAACCTTGGTTTTTACCATGCAGCACTTTAAAACATGACAAAACTCCCATCAACTTAGAAAGGCCATTCTAACCTGAATTACTCCTTAACATTGAATGATAATTTCTTTGCATGGTTTGAGAATAGTATGAAAATTATTAGGCATGGCCCCTTGTTAATCACAGTTTTGTTTTAATTTTTATGGCTTAGTATGTTTTAGGAAAAGTCTCGGCTGGACTGCCTTCTGTATGGAGTCTGCATACCCTCCCCACGGTCAAGTGGCCTCTGAAAGACATGCGTGAATGGGCGTGCCTTCGCTGAAGGTTGGGCATCGGGCTGGTAACTCGGCACCATAAAAATCGACTGCCAATCATTAGCAGACCGAAGTTCCACTGAGGCGACCCCTAACCGGGAAAAGCCAATAAGACAAACAAGAGAATCTCAAATATTGCCAAGTATTTTGAGAGCAAAAAACATGCAATATTTTGCAATAACATAAAAAAGAGGAAAATACTCCATTTTCTTAGAAATGAGTTTTATATTTTAATATGATTGTGGTACATATTAAATGTTCAGCTTATTCAAAAATCGCACATTGGATATAGGAAGAAAGGGGGGTGGGGGTCAATGGCAGAAAATACAAAATGAGGGACAGATTTGAACTATTGCTCTTATATATGTAGAATAACAGTTGTAGAATTGGCATGTATTTTGTGAAGAAGAACAAATGGGCAAACTGTAAAACAATCACTATTAAGTAGGAAGCTTACATACTTTAAAAGAGCTATTTTGTGGAATTAATATGCTTCAGTAATTATTAAGCATTATTTGTCAAGGATAATTCTTAAAAAAATCTTAAAGAATGTGAGTCAAACCGTGTCAATACAGAAAGCAGAATTTTTAAGACTCAAATTGAGGAACGTTCCTTATAAAGATGTACAATTGGGGTCTATATTATTTTGTTGAAAACTAATTACAGTGGAACAGCTGTTCATCGAACATAAAGCATTGAATAGCCATTCATCAAATGTTCATGCCAGCAAACGTTTTTCATAGGGAAGGGAATTACTTATACACCACAGTGACTGTCATACCTCTCAAGCTCTTAGAGCAAGAAATCTGGATAAAGCCATAAATAATGGGGAGGTGGTGCAAAGGATCAAAAATAGGGACACTTTTTAAATATTCCTCTTACAAACTTAGAAAGTAGATAAAGCAATAGGTTTTGCATTAGCATTACTTTTCTGAAGGATATGAAGTCATTATTTTATGACTTCAACCCTTAATGATTTGCCAGTGATTTGCTAGAAAACCACAATTTTATGAGAAACAGACCAAAAATAGGAGGCAGAAATCTGGACACTCTGCAAAATCTGTACAGTTAAGAGGTATGGTGACCATCACACACACTGCATTATTTCAAACCCACCGCCCACTCCACTTGTATATGCCAGCTCTGAGATTGCACTACAGTGGTGAAAAGGACAGATTTCTAATGATGGCAAGACTAACATCCTTCCCTATGAAAAACATTTGCTGATGTGAAAGTTCAATGAATGCCTATTCAATGCTTTGTGTTAGATGAATAGCCATTCAGTGTAATTAGTTTTCAACAAAATAATATAGACCCATACAATTGTATATGCATGCATATATACATACAAATATTTCAAACACAGGCATTAATTCCCTTCTAGCTTGCCAATATGCCAAAATACTTGTTCCCATAATAAGTATTCAGGCTGTTCTTAAAAATGTCTGAACTTGTACTTACTTTAATGTAATTTGGTAGTCTGTTCCATGCATCAGCTATTCTGTCAGAGAACCAATTAGTACACTTCTCATTCCTATAGAATCTTCTTCATAGTTTGAGTGATAATTATCTAGTACTTTTTGATAACCCTAAACATTCCCAGAGGTAGTTGTCACTAAATGTCCAATATACCAGAATACGATCTCCTCTTAGATATCCGTAAGAGACACTGTACAAGTAGAGATATTTTAGTCTTTCATACTAACATAAATTTTCACATCCATGGATACACTTGATATATTTCTATTGTACTCATTCCAGTTTACTCATGTTTGTTTTTTTATAGGGTTTCCATATTGTTATTTCATACTCAAGTTTGGGTCTAATGTAACTAACAAACAATGACTTCATTATTTTATATTTCCTAGACTTTATAAATCTTTTTACACAACTTATACTTCTATAACTATCATTAGCCAATTGGTTGATATAATTAGGAAAACTCATAGCTGAATCTCTCCATATACCCGGGTCCTTAAATGAGTCTACAGTTTCAATCATAGGTTCATAGATAGGTACTAGGCTATCAGCCCAAGGGCCTAATTAAGCCTAGCCAACAAAGTTCCCTGGCTTACGCCAACCCAAGAAAATTAATTTCCTGTGCCCCTGTTGAGCAGAGCCACAGAAGTGATCCCCGTGGTGTATTTCCTATTTCCCATCCACTCATAAAGATTTTTCTTGAAGAGTGTTAATGAGGAACTTTGCTTGACATAGATGGGTAGCTTATTCCAGAGTATGGGAAGTCAGTGGGACAGGAATCTGTCCCTCCAACAAGTCCTGTTTATTGTGGTGACAAAGTTTAGGTCCCTCGAGTGTGTAGCTCGAAGGGATTGGGATTTCCTTAGGTGTAGCATATCCAACAGCTCTGGGTTTGACATAGCTTTACATGTTAGGCAGAGATCACCTCGGAGTAGGCGATATGCTACAGAGTAAAGCTGGAGTTTTTTTTCAGATGATCAGTGTAGGTCATCTGTTTGAGGCCAGTAATTCTCTTTGTGAGGTACTTCTGTGGCCTTTCCAGCTGCTGCAGATGGCTTGTGAGGTACATTCCAAAAGGGGTGTTGTACTCTATAATGGGTCTAATGAGTGTTGAGTAGAAGGGAACAATGACCTCTTTTTTCCCTGGATGAGAAGCCTTTTGTGATGAGGTGTGCTAAGTAGAAGGATTTCCTGACTACTGTGGCAATGTGATTATCAAAGGAGAGACTACTGTCCACCTGGGTCCCAAGGTCTCTTATCACACATTTGGTGATAAGAAGACTGCTGCCTATGTGGTAGTTCATGGGTACAGAGTTTTTACCAAAGGGGATAACAATGCACATGTTGGCACTGAGCTTGAGGCCATGGCTCTGACACCAGGTATCTGTCTCAGTGAGGCCCTTCTGTAGGATGTCCACATCATTTGGGGACTTGGCTATAGCTCCTAGTTTGCAGTCATCTGTGAACTTCATTAGCCAGAGGCCTTCTGTGTTAGCCTGTACTTCAGATAAGTAGATACCAAACAGGAGAGGTCCCAGGACTGAACTCTGTAGTACTCTACTTGTCACTGGTTTGAAGTCAGATTTGGAGTCTGCAACTTTTACAGTGTGGGTTCTGTCAGTGAGCCAGTTGGCAGCCATCTTGTGACATAGTGATTTATACCTAGTGTCAAAGGAAAAACAACTTCAAAAAGATCAACACACGGCAGGTTCAGGTTAAGGCACTTTAATCTTGCAGCAAGGAGACAAAAATGTGCTAATACAGAGTCTGTCTAACTAGAATCAGGAAGTGAAGCTATTCTTATACATTTCTTACAAGACATTGCCTACTAAGCTGGCGTAATAAATCACAAGTTCTTTCAATATTATTTCATAGCAGCTGCTTGTCCACGATTTTCTGCTGGCATATCAAGTTTACAAAAAAAAACTTCCTAAGAAAAACAACGTGGCCTTGATGACCACCGGTCAGATACAACTTCTCACTATGCAATGTTACCATTCAAGGTACTATGGCTAATTCGAGCACAAAGCAAGTACAGATAATATTAAAGCAGTCTTTGTTCAACTATATATGTCTTTTCTGCAGCTGTGCATGTTCTCATAACACGAACAGAGCTGATTGTTCAAGTTCAGTAACATTATAGAAGACAGTATTGTTCTATTCATGATTTTCCTGACCTAGCAGATAACCACCTGCTTCTCAGTAAATTTCCAAAAGACATAAACATGAATTTTGCTGTGCTAGCAAATACTAAGTCAGAGAGCATCTTGCAGTTTCGGAAAGCATACTGCCGTTTGAAAAGCATCTTGTAATTTCATACAGAATTAAGCAGTACATAAAATAGAATGAAATGTGTTAACCCTTTTAGCTTCTAATAAGCACTAAACATATACATTAATACATATTTTCCTAACATTTCCCCCCTCTTAATACTTTTTATTCTATTTTCAAAAGCATAAACAGTTTGTTTCTCCTCCTAACCTCTTTCTGTTCAGAATTTGCAGTTAAGAGAGTCATTCAGTTTAAACTTATGAAAGTGTTTCATTTTTCAACAGTTCTTCAATTTCAGTACTTTGATACAAAATTTCAGAAACTGACATGTCAATAAAATCTTTAATTAATCTTTTCATGCCGGGAATATCACAACAAACATACACTCCTAATAGGAGTAATCCCACACAAATGGCAATCAGGATGTTCATTAGGATGCTACCCCACCCCCCAAACAAATTCTGGAAAAAATCTGTCAGTGGGTTTGGGCCTGGTTTGGTCATGGCCGACACTTGCTGAATCACCTCAAGATGGTTGTTTACCTCATGCTGGTTGTCAGGAATATACGAACAGCACTCCTCTTTTATTAAAGCACACTTACCACCTTTCGCCGCTAGGGTGAAGTCAAGAGCCATGTGGTTTTGAAGCACCACAGTTCTCACAGCGTTCAGTTCATCAGTCACTAATTCGAGAGCAGAAAAAGTTGCATTGCTCATTACTTTGAGAAGTTTGGACAGTTTTCTCAGCTCCCAAATCGATTTCACTCCGCCATATGCAGGGGCTATACCTGCCCACCATATAATAGTGTCACTCAAGTCCATGTGTGTCAGTTTATCTTTGTTTTTCACAGAGTTATGGTTTCTCCAGCCTGCTTCAATTTGTCCCATTGGATTCTTAGGTGTCTTGATTGGATTTCCAGGTTTCTTGGTGACCTCTCTGACATTTCAAATTCTTCCCTGAGACAAAATTGCAGTGTGTCATATGGCTGGAACCAGGTAACCCTAAAAACAACTGCCGGACCAATTCTCAGGTAACCATTTGTATGCCTTTTTCCCACACACAAAATAACAATTCTCTACTTTAGTATTAAAATACACTTGCCCTGCATGAAACATTTTCTTATTAATGATAGATAGTTGTTCAAAAAGAACAGGATTACTTTGTACTTCATCAACCGTTTTGTGCATTGATCCAAAATATGAGTCATAGTTTGAATCACAAATATAACCTGCATTATTAGCTTTGATATAACACTTGTAAGGAACAGTCACGTTACAATTGCTCCAACCCACCTGAACAGTATCATTTTTGTAAAAACATACAATTTCCTTTTGTGTAACAGGCAGGTACAATGCTATTTTGTCTTGGGATTTTACAGTCGTAGTATCAAAAATCAAATTTTCCCAGGTCTCATTGACCCTTAGGGGGACAGCAGTCATTAACAATCCCCTGTATGCTGTTGGTATAGCTGTACAAATCCAGCAATTCGAAACATTAAAAGTTTCAGCATACACATATTTAATTGCTTGGTAAGTGTTAAAGTTCAGATGCCAGTCTATGAGTAATGCATCTCGTTTATTCAGTTCAGCTCGTGTGGCTGGAAAAAGGAAAGGCCACAGCAAAAAGATTAATGTTATCAGTATGGTTAACAGAATGATCATGCAATACTTCTGAGGTTGTTCTGTATTTCTATTTGCTCCATATCTGGTCATTTTGTTCTTGTGTAACAGTAACAAGTTTTTTGTCCAGTTCAAAGTTTTTAACCAATTTACAGTGTGTCAGATGAATCCAGGATGCTCGCTCTGCGATCTTGACTGCAGTGGGTGTTGACAGTAGCACTTGGTATGGCCCTTCCCACTTTGGTGATGTCCAATTCTTCCTCTTGATGACTTTCACCCAGACCCACGTGCCTGGGACTACTGCTGCTTCCGATGGTCTGGTTTGTTCTTTATCTGAAACAGAATTTAACTGCAAAAGTTGTTTATTACTTAAAAGTCATCTCATGTATTCTGCAAGTGAACTGTTGGCCTCCTGGTCTGCAGGCATGAGAGGTTTCCATTTTTCCATTGAGGTATATAGTATGCCCTCCCAAATAATTTTTCAAAAAGAGTTAACCCCTTTGCATTCGGAACAGTTCTCATGCTCAACAATGCCAGAGGCAGGCAGTGCACCCAGTTCTTTTGTGTCTCATTAATTAATTTCCTAAGTTTGTTTTTCAAAATCCCATTATGCCTCTCTACTAGTCCTGCGGATTATGGGTGGGTATGCACAATGGTTCTTTAAGGAAATTCCGAAATATCGGATCAACTGTTGTATAGTTTGATTTACAAAGTGTGTGCCATTGTCACTGTAGATCTTTTCCGGTATGCCAAATCTAGGAATAATTTCTTTAACAAGGACTTTTGCAACAGTAGCTGCATCTGGATTTTTGGTTGGAAAAGCTTCCACCCATTTGGAAAACATATCTATAATGACAAGACAATACTTCTTATTTTCAAATGTGTTCAGTTCTATGAAATCCATACAGATAGTATGGAAAGGGGTACAGTGGTGTTGGGAAACTCCCTTGCTTAGGCTTCAATGCCCCTTGTGCATGATGTTTGTTACAAACATGGCATGCTGCACAAACATTTTTTGTGTAGTTTGTAAATCCATATGCTGTGAACACTCAGTTCACTAACTGTACCACCCCCCCTCTTGAGACATGGCACTGCCCATGGCTCAAAAAAGCTGCATATCTAAACAAATTAAATGGCAAAAATCAGTTTTCATTCTTTGGAGATGAACAGCCCTTTCTCAAGAATTGCTCCTCGTTTTATCCATTTCTGTTTTTCTACTTTCATAGTAAGTGTATGCATTGTTTTCAATATTTCTAAATCTAAAATCTCAGAAGGTTGTAATTCCTCACTCAAGAGAAATATTTCTGAAGCTGAAGCTGCCTGCTTTGCAGCTGTATCAGCTCTCGCATTACCTTTTGAAATCCTATCCTGTTGCTTGGTATGAGCTACACATTTACAAATAGCTACTTTCTGAGGTAACTGAATAGATTCTAACAAATCTAAAATAAACTGTGCATGATTAATCGGTTTACCAGTAGATGTTATCATCCCTCTATTTTTCCACTGTTGCGCAAAAACATGTACAGTAGAAAAAGCGTACTGGCTGTCAGTAAAAATGTTCACACATTTACCCTTTACCAAGGTACATGCCCTTGTCAAGGCAATCAATTCTGCTGCTTGTGCAGATAAGTTGTGTGGTAAAGACTTTGCTTCTAAAATCTCAGTATCAAAAACTACTGCATACCCCACTAGGTTCTGCCCTGTAGGACCCCTTCTGCATGAGCAGTCCATGTAATATGTCACCTCGGCATCATCCAAGGGAACATCCATTAGATCTTTTCTAGGCAGTGTCTTTTGCTCAATCTCCTGCAGGCAGCTGTGTGGTGTGCCATCCACAGGGGTCGGGAGCAAGGTAGACGGATTTAAAGTTGTACATCATTCAATTGTCATATGAGGTTGGCTCAAGAGTATAGTCATACAGAAAATATGTCTAGCAGGAGAAAGATATGCTACTTTTTCTTGCAGTAAAATAATCGCGACTGCATGAGGTACTCTCAATGTGAGAGGGTGGAACAACACTACTGAGGCTGAAGCCTGTATTGCCATTGCAGCTGCAACTAACTACTGCTTGTACACAGTGGGGCAGGGAACATGCCACTGGGTCCAGCTGTGATGAACAGTAAGCTATGGGGGTGTTGCTTGTCCCCATGTTGTTGTGTTAACACTGATGTCATATAACCTTGCTTACAATCTACAGTTTGGAAAAAAACGTTTATGATAGTTTGGTAATCCTAAAACTAATGAGGATGCTATCAATTGTTTTAGTTTGCAGAAAGCTGATTCTGCTTCTGGTGTCCAATGTAATAAATCTTGTGCTGCCATAGGCTTCTTGTATATCAAGTTGGTTAGTGGAGCAGACTCCAAGGCATAGTTTGGAATCCAACTCCGACAGAAATAAATCGTACCCAGGAAGGACATCATTTCCTTTTTGGTAGTCGGTTTGGGTGCTTGTAAAATTGCTATTTTCCTATCTTCATCTAATGTTCTGCCTTCTTTGGATATTACATATCGCAGGTATTTAACCTGCTTTCTCCAAAGCTGCAACTTGTTTTTGTTTACTTTATGTCCTTGAGTGGCTAGAAATTGTATTAATGCTATGGTACCTTCTCTGCATTCTTGCTGGGTGGGGGCTGCCAGCAGGATGCCATCTACATAAAGTAAAATCTGACTGCCTCTTGGTGTGCTAAATCCCACCAAGTTGCTTGCCATCTCTTGTGAGAATATTGTTGGACTTTCATAATACCCCTGTGGTAGTCATGTGTATGTATAACTTTTCCCCTGAAATGTGAATGCAAACCAATGTTGGCTGTTAGGGTGTATCAGTATCGAAAAGAACACATTGCTAATATCTACCACAGAAAAATACTTTTGTTGAAGCATCAAATAATTCAATAGGGTGTGTGGATCTGGCACCGTAGGTGCTCTGGGTATTACTGCGTCATTTACAGCTTGTAAATCTTGGACCATATGCCATTCTCCGTTTGCTTTCCTGATAGGAAATAAGGGTGTGTTACATGGTGAATCGGGAGATTCTACCAGTACTCCTTCCTTAAGTAAAGCTGCTATTATAGGTTTGATTCCTACTTCTGCATCTTTCCTTAAGGGATACTGTCTCTTTTGAGGTCTAAATGCTGATTTTGGCATAATAGTAACTGGTCCTGCTGTATGAATTAGTCCTACATCTGACTTCCCTGTTGACCAGAGGGTTTTTGGTATGCTCCATAAGGCATTTTCTTCCTCTTCTAGTAAGAGTGCTAATCAGCTGTCCTCGCTAGACTGCAAGTGTACAGCTGGGTGTGTCTGTGTTATCCAATTTAACTTCTGCTTCTGCACTCCCTGTTCTGACAATTCTAACTCTGTTTGTTTTTCCCACTTTGTGACTTTTTCTCCTAGGTCTGCCCATTTCACATTCTTGTCCTTAGTTAAACTAACATGTGGTAATTGATTAGATTTATAGAGTGCAAAGAATTCCTGGGGCAATGAGCAGCTAACTACATTGTTCCCTTCTGTGTCCCAGTACAGATTACAAAGGTCAGTTGTCAATCTCCTCTCCGGTCCAGCTGGTGAATCTGGGAATCCTGAGGCAATGTTACAACTGCTTCATTTACACAGACAACCCTCTCCTCCTCCCAACAAATTCCAACACATGTGAGAGATGCAACCATATAGCCAAACTGGAGGCTAAGCTCTCTCAACTCAGTACTGGCATAACCAGTCAGGAGGAGAAGGAAACCACACTCACTACAATTCCAGTCTCACATAGACCTACCACGACAGCAAACCAAACACATAATCACACAAAAACATACTCAGAGGCTCTAAATAAAGATCTGCCTAAGCAGCAGAGACCTCCAAAGCAGACACCCAAGCAACCGCTACCCCAAAACAAAACACGTGCAACACATATCTCACAAAGCCAGTGTGCCGAACAGTCACAGCCCTTAAGACCAAACAACACACCTGATATACTTGTAAAAGGTGACTCTATCGTCAGGCACACTGACGTCCCACTCACCAGGCTGAACAAGAAAAGGGTCATGGTTAGCAGCCTGTCGGGCGCTAGGATCTGCCACATAACACAAGCACTCAGGTCACTCCAAGGCAAGTACAAATATGACTCAGTCATTGTCCATGCTGGTGAGAATGACCTGAGACGTACCTCCCTGGACTACATGAAAAGAGACATAAAGGAGCTCTCTGAGCATGTAGCCCAGGCCGGTATGACCCTGACCTTGAGTAGCATCTTACCCTCACCAAGAATGATACCACAATATGAAGACAAGATGATCAATTTCAACAATTGGCTTAAGTACTGGTGTCATTCAAAGGGGATCCAATGCCTGTCAGCTTGGGATGATATGCTCGACAAGCCACGATGCTTTGCTAGGGACGGCTTGCATCTGTCACCCCTGGGCTTTCGGATACTGGCAAAGGCTCTTGCTACCCCATAGTGCCTTTTTTAGGCAAGGCTCAAAAGACAAACCCACCTCCATAGGTATCACACGGGATAAGAAACTAAGAGTAATGCTACTCAACGCCAGAAGTCTAAACCTCAAGATGCATGCACTCAAAACTCGCCTTAGCATGGAGAACATCGATATCTGTGCAGTAAAACAAACCTGGTTCAGGGCTCCCGAGAGCACCCCAGCACTACCAGGTTATACCTCATACCATGCTTTTCGGCCCCAAAACTTGGACTGAACCACAAAAGGAGGGGGAGTATCGATATTCATCAAAGATACCCACACCTCCAGGTTGGTGGCAAAGCACGAAGCATCAGAGACTATCCATGTGCAACTAACAGTGGGTAAAACTGCCTTCCAGTTTATAGCCTGGTACAGACCACCCTCCCAAACCCAGGAACCCCACTCGGCCTTTATGAGAACACTGGAAAATATGAAGGTCTCTCCAAACACCATTATATTGGGTGACTTCAACTACCCAAACATAGACTGGAAGCATTACTCTAGCTCCAACACCCTAGCCCAAAGGTTCCTAGAATTTATAAACTCAAATGCTATGGAACAACTTGTTACCACTCCCACAAGAGGGGAAAACATACTGGACCTGATCATCACCAACATGGGGACTCTATGATCCAGACCAGAAGTGTATCCCTCACTGGTAATATCAGACCATAAACTAATCTCACTAGATATTCACATCTCGACCCCACCCCCTGCCCAGAAAACCACAGTGAAAATTTTCTCTAAAGCAAATTTCACACTCCTCAAAACCGAGCTGGAATCCTTCAAAGCCCCCGGGCCTGTGGAAAATATGGCCCAGACCGCAGAATCCTTTATAAACGCATTCTATGAACACCTTCAGGAATGCATGGACCATGCGATCCCAAATAAAACCAAGACCCAATCCTCCAAAGGCAGACATCCTGTCTGGTGAACCCCAGCCATAAACAAACTATACAATAGAAGGAGGAAGCTACTAAATGATAGAGCAAAATCCCAAAAAGGGAAGGCATCACTGATCAGTATTAACAAAAAACTAAAAAACTACGGGCACTCATAAAATTGTCTAAGGCCAGCTTCGAGAGAAAAATTGCACAGGACACTAAGGATAATCACAAGGCTTTCTTTAGTTATGTTAGGAAACTGGGTGGTAATTCCCAGATATGCTCAGAATTAGTCCAAAATGACAAAAAATACACTGAACCCACAGACATTGCCAACATCTTAGCTGACAGGTTCAGCGCAAACTCCCCCCCATCCCCACCAAAAGGGCAAATATCTATCCCAGCAGAGTGCTGCCCCCCTGACTTCTCAGATGCTCAGGTGAGAGCCGCCCTCTCCAAAGCAAAAAACACAGCATCAATGGGACCAGATGTTGTCCCGGGCTGCATCCTACATGAACTCCAAGAAGAGCTAAATAAACCCAAACATAAAACTACTGTCCAATCTCAGCCTTACTACAGGATATGTGCCCAAAGAGTGGCATACAGCAACAATAGTCCCTCTCCATAAAGGTGGTGCCTCAACGGATCCGGGAAACTATCGCCGCATAAGCCTGACTAGCTTGGTCTGCAAAGCTATGGAAAGGATCATCATGGACCTCATAAATAAAGATATTGGGGACCTACAGACACTGGATCCTACCCAGTTCATCTTTGTTAAGGGCAGATCCTGCCTCTTAAACCTGGTTGATTTCTTTGAAACAGTCACCAAGGCCATTGACGAGGGGAAGGTGGTCCACACAGCCTACCTGGACCTCGCAAAAGCCTTCGATACAATACCCCATTCTGGTATTATAGATAAGCTCACCAGCTTAAATATAAACCCCTATGTCACTAGATGGATTGCAAACTGGCTCAAGGATAGAACCCACATGGTTAGAATTGCTGGAGCCATGTCAGACTCCAAACCAGTTACAAGTGGTGTCCCACAAGGCTCAGTCCTGGGACCTCTCTTGTTCGGTATATATTTCTCGGAGATCCAGGCCAACATGGAAGGACTGTGGCTGACCAAGTTCACAGATGACTGCAAACTGGGCGCCATAATCGACTCTCCAGCCAACACAAGCATCCTCCAAAAGGGCCTCATAGAAACAGACAACTGATGCCAGAGCCATGGCCTCAAGCTAAATGCCAAAAAGTGTATTGTCATCCCCTTTGACAAAAACAAAGTGCCCACAAATTACCACATAGGTGGTAATCCATTAAATACAGAAGAAGTAATTAGGGACCTGGGGACCCAAGTTGATAGCAATCTCTCATTTGACAACCACGTGGCCAAAGTGGTTAGAAAAACATTTTATATAGCCCACCTAATCATGAAGGGATTCACATCTAGATCAAGGGAGGTCATCGTGCCTCTTTACTCATCCCTCATCAGGCCCATAATTGAGTACAATGCCCCTTTTGGGATGTACCTTACCAGACACCTGCAGCAACTGGAAAGACCCCAAAAGTACCTCACCAAGAGGATCAAAGGGCTCAAACAGATGCCATATGCTGCCCGGTTAAAGAAACTCCAGCTCTACTCAGTGGCATACCACCTGTTCAGAGGCGATCTGTGCCTGACGTATAAAGCCATGTCCAACCCGGAATTAATGGACATGCTGCACCTCAGAAAATCCAAATCCCATCGAGCTATGCTCGAGACTTGAACCTCAGCACTGAAATAAATAGGACATGCTGGAGGGACAGATTCATAACCCAGAGGCTCCCTTCACTCTGGAATAAAATCCCAGTCCAGGTTAGGCAGAGTCCCTCATTGACTCTCTTCAAGAGGAATCTTGATGAGTGGATGGGAGATCGTAGGTTTACCCCGGGTATCACTTCTGTGTCACTGTTAGACAGAGGCACAGTACACTAACCTCAAAAAAGGGCATAGCAAAATAAATTTAAAATGGGTGGCGAAAGCCAAACACATTCTGGCTAGGCTTATAAATGCCCTAGGGCAGATAGCCTAGTATGAACCTATGAACCTATAATACTAATCTGTTTGCATGGTTTTTGAACAGTTTTTGCTCATATTCCTTATCAGGTCCTGGTGTACCACATTAATACAGAGTACAGTGCAATAAATGCTGTTTATCAGTGTCAAGGGAGGGGGACTTACTGATGGCTACGTTCATCAGTTCTTCGGTAACTGCCCCTGGACCAGTCATGACTAAGTCCTGGCAGTATCAATAAAATGTTTCACCCTCCGATTGCACCACAAAAGTATCCATTTGTCGCTTTGCTTCCATACCCTGCATAGTCGGAACTACTGCTATGCCAAATATCTGCATAAGATCTCTGTCCAAAAGATTTACTGGGCATTTTGCAGAAACAACAATTTTGCTTTTCTGGGTCATCCCTGAAACAGGGTCAGTTATTGCTATGTTATGGGAGAGTGGCTCCTGATACAGCTGTCCATTAGCTGCTTTCACTAATATGTAATCAAATGATTCTGAATTTTCTGGTAGTTTGGAAGGATGTATCAGGGTCCGTGAAGCCCCTGAGTCACACAGTAATTTAACTTCCCTCCCCTCTACCAGAAGTGTAACATCCAGTTTTATGTCTGCTAAGTAGAGCTCTAGGCTCAATAATCAAGTCTAAAATTTCACTTTCTTCACCATCTACGATTTATTGCACTTCCTCTATTTCTTCTATCACATCCTCTACTCCCTCTATCACATTTGCATTTGTCTTTTCTCGGTTACTCCCTTCTAGTGATTCTTGACTATCATATAGTCAGTCCTCACCCTCCTTATCTTCCATGGCTACCTTCTTGTTTTGCTTGCAATCCCTTGCTAAATGTCCCTTTTTTCCGCACTTAAAACATTCACCCCTTTTCTTTCTCTCTTCAAACTCCTCTGATCGCTTATCAGATTGTTTGTTTCCCTGGGCATTTTTCTTGCCCTTTTTTTCCAGACTGCACTACATAAACTTCTGCTCCATCTTCTACAGAAAATACTTGGGCTTTCTTTTTCTTTTTACTGTTAAAATGCCTTTCGGCATGTCTAGCATATTCAAGAAGTGACTGTAATCTACTTGTACGATGGTCTACCATGTGCTTTATAATAAAGCTGCTTATAGGCAAAATACTGCCTTTCAAAAATGCATTCTTTAGCTGCTGCTCATACGGGGAATCATGTGTTTGGTCTTCAGGTACCTGCATTCCACAATGGTTATTAAAACATTCTAATAATCTAGCATAATATCTGTCAACTGTTTCACCTTCCTGTTGGATGCATTGATTAATGCAAGTCCAGTCTGCCCTAGGCTTCCACTTCTCAGAGATTCGGTCTGTTAGACCTTTCACTCTCTTATCCAGTTCCGTGTTGCTATGTGGGAGTGGCTTGTGTTCTGTGACACAGGGATTCCAGTTGCCACTGATCATGTGCCAATCTGGACCTAAGATTTGTCTAACTATTTTTTCTACTTCTTCTCCATTTAAATGATAACTTAACTTCATGCCTGTAAGTCTTCTAAGAATTTTCTAAAATTAACTTTTGGATGGGGAATTCTTTCTGTGGCTTTCCGGATGTCTTCCAGTGTCCACGGTCTATATACTAAGAGAGTCGGGTCCTGCCCTGCCTGTCCTGCCTGAGGATTTGGTACTTCTATGAGTGGACATATCTCTTCTTCACTCATAGCTCGTGAATTTTTGTTTATTTGATATAACTCAGTATCCCCTCTTAAGTGGGATCTCTGACATACGGTCTTGGCTTCGCGGTGACAGCCGGGTATAGCAGAGGTGAACCAGCTTGTCCACTCGCTTCATATTCTGGTATGGGAAGCGGAGGGGGCAGAGGGGCTGATGCTATTACCAAATTATTGTCTTCTTTATCTAGAAACATGGCTTTTGAATTATTACCTTTTTTTCCTTACGGTTTGCTTCCTCAATCCTCCTGTGTGCCTGAGGAATGCCTAATTGACATTGCTTTTTTACCTGACCTTTTGTGTCAGTTTTAAGCTGTTTGACAAGTTTAATAAGTGAGGATTTTTCTAATTTGCCATTAAATTCATATTTATTAACCCATTTTGTATAGTACCTAACATTGTCGGCATGCTGTAATTGCATATATTTTGCATCTTCAGTTAACGGTGGATCTTGGGAACTTTTTGTGCTCTTATTACTCATATTGTTCTGACTGTTAAAATGTTACGTAACCCTTCTTATCTTTACGTGGTACCACGATTTCTCTTTTTCACAGTTTATCTAGAATAACTGTCTTACCTATTCTGTTTCCCTGATCTATGACAAGACTGCAATCTTCCTGTCCCTGACTTGTAGAAAACAACTCTCCTGACAGATGATTCAAATCAAGTCCATGATCTAAAACAGAAAAAAGGTAAATCTCACCTTACCTGAGCCTCCGTGCTTGATCACCAGGTTCGATGGAAAACTGTTAACTCGTCCTCCAGTCACAGATCAGAAAAGTGGCTGGCCTCTTTTGAACGACAATTCAGTCGGAGGCCTTTCAGAGCAGAAGAACCGATGTGGTCTCTTCCCCGTATGGTTTCATGACACCTGGCCCATCTGACCTGAGGCGAAGTGAGAGTTTCCAAACTGAAGGACCAATCTGTCAAAGGAAAAACAACTTCAAAAAGATCAACACACGGCAGGTTCAGATTAAGGCACTTTAATCTTGCAGCAAGGAGACAAAAACATGCTAATACAGAGTTTGTCTAACTAGAATCAGGAAGTGAAGCTATTCTTATACATTTTTTACAAGACATTGCCTACTAAGCTGACGTAATAAATCACAAGTTCTTTCAATATTATTTCATAGCAGCTGTTTGTCCATGATTTTCTGCTGGCATATCAAGTTTACAAAAAAAACTTCCTAAGAAAAACAACATGGCCTTGATGACCTCCGGTCAGATACAACTTCTCACTATGCAATGTTACCATTCAAGTTACTATGGCTAATTCAAACACAAAGCAAGTACAGATTATAGTTCATTTCTTCAAGCAGTCTTTGTTCAACTGTATCTGTCTTTTCTGCAGCTGTGCATGTTCTCATAACACGAACAGAGCTGATTGTTCAAGTTCAGTAACATTATAGAAAACAATATTGTTCTATTCATTATTTTCCTGACCTAGCAGATAATCACCTGTTTCTCAGTAAATTTCCAAAAGGCATAAACATGAATTTTGCTGTGCTAGCAAATACTAGGTCAGAGAGCATCTTGCAGTTGCAGAAAGCATACTGCAGTTTGAAAAGCATCTTGTAATTTCATACAGAATTAAGCTGTACATAAAATAGAATGAAATGTGCTAACCCTTTTAGCTTCTAATAAGCTCTAAACATATACATTAATACATATTTTCCTAACACCTAGTTTAGTGAGTTTAGCTATAATTCCAGAATGGGGGATGGTGTTGAAAGCCTTGGTGAGGTCAAGAGAGGCTGTGTGAACCACCTTACCCTCATCTACGGCTATGGTGACTGCCTCAAAGAAGTCGACCAGGTTCAGGAGGCAAGATCTTCCTTTCACAAACCCAAACTGGGTGGGGTCCAGAGTTTGGAGGTTACCAATGTCTTTGTTTATGAATTCCATGATGATACGTTCCATGGCCTTGCAGACAAGGCTCATCAGGCTAATAGGGCGATAGTTCCCAGGATCAGTGGTGGCTCCCCCTTTGTATTGTGGGATAACTGCTGCTGTGCGCCATTCAGTGGGCACAAAGCCTGATGTGAGGCTATGACTGAACATGGTGCTTAGGTGGGGAGCCAGTTCATTCTGAAGTTTATGTAAAACGCAGTCTGGGATGTTGTCCGGTTCCATGGCTGCTGTGTTTTTGGCTTTAGTTAGTTCTGCTTTTACCTGTGAAGTTGTGATTACAGGGACTCTGTATTCTTCCTGTATAGATATGAGCCCTTTAGGGGGTAAGAGGGGGGGTAAAGTTAGCACTGAACCTATCTGCCAGAATGTTGGCAATATCATTTGATTCTGTAATTTTTGTGCCATTGTGCTGTAACTCAGAGCAGATCTGGGTGTTGCCATTGAGATTCTTGACATAGCTAAACAATGTTTTGTAGTTGTCCTTAGAATCAGTGGCAATCTTGTTTTCATAGCTAGCTTTGGAGGATCTTATAAGGGATCTCAGCTTCCTGCTGAGGCTGACCAGGAAGCTCCTCCACTCATGGGATTTTACTCTCTCTTTTACAACAATTTCTTCCTTCTGTTTTAGAGTTTGTTTATGGCAGGGAACCACCAGATTGGCTTCCTTTTTTGGAGGATAGCATATTGGTTCTGTTTGGGATAGCATGATCCATGCTTCGTGTAAGTGCTTATAGAGTGCATTTGTGTAGGATTCAGCAGTCCTAACTGTATTGTCCATCTGCATGGGTGTCATGAAGTTCACCACTTCAGTATTAAGAAGCATGAAGTTGGCTTTGGAGACATTTTTTACCATGGTTTCCTTAATGGTGTTGGGGGTGGGATGTGGATATCTAGGGTGATTAGCTTATGGTTGGATCTGACCAACGAGGAGTTGACTTCAGATCTGGAACACTGGTCACTCATGTTGGTAATGACTAGGTCTAGGATATTGTTGCCCCTGGTGGGGGTGTGGATAATTTGATCCAGGGCATTGGAATTTATGAATTCCAGAAAGCGCTGTACGAAGGAGTTGGTACATGAGTAGTTTTCCCAGTTAATGGTGGGGTAGTTGAAATCACCCAGTATTAGGGTGTTTGCTTGAACCCTAATATTTTCCAATATATCAAGAAAACAGGAGTGGGAATCCTGGGGCATGGAGGGGGATCTAAGGCAAGCTACAATTTGGAGTGCAGTTTTGCCCAGAGTTAGTTGCACTTGGATAACCTCGGCTGCATTATGCTGAGCAACTAGCCTGGAGGTGTGGATATCCTTAATGAATATGGACACACCTCCACCTTTGGTGTTCCAGTCCAGGTTAGATGGCCGAAAAGTGTGGTATGAGTTATAGCCTGGTAATGCAGGGGTGCTCTCTGGAGCCTTGAACCAGGTCTCAGTCACTGCACAGACATCTATGTTCTCCATTTTAAGGAGTGCCTCAAGTGAGTGCATTTTGAGATTTAGACTTCTAGCATTGAGTAGCATTACCCTCAGTTTCTGCTTGCCTGTTCCTGTTATGATGGTGAATATGTCATTTGAACCTTGCCTAAAAAGGCACTATAGGGGTGACAAGAGTCTTTGCCAGTATCCAGAATCTCAGGGGTGACAGGTGCAGGCCATCTCTGGCAAAGCATCATGGTCTGTCGACCATGTCGTCCCAGGCAGACAGATACTGGATACCCTTAGAATGACTCCAGAAGCTTAGCCAATTGTTGAAATCAATCATTTTGTCCTTGTACTGCAGTATCATTCTGGGTGATGGCAGGATGCTACTCAGGGCTAGGGTCATAACTGCCTGGGTTACAAGATCAGAGAGTTTTTCCATGTGTCTTTTCATGTAGTCCAGGGTGGTACATCTTAGGTCATTCACACCAACAAGGACAACCACAGAGTCATATTTGTACTTGTTGTGGAGTGACCTGAGTGCGTGGGTTATGTGGCGGATCCTGGCACCTGACAGGCAGCTGACTATGACCTTCTCTTTGTTTAAGCCTGATGAATGGGACATAAGTGTGCCTAACAATAGCTGAATACTGAAAAACAAACTCGAAACAGGATACCACTGCGAGTACACCAATAAGTACTTCCACCTAATATGAGCGGAAAATAACAAAGCACTATTCGGTTTGGCGCCAGTTCTTAAAGCTTCTTTATTTATGTCATATAAGGAAAAATCAAACGTAAAATCAGTAAGATTGATTTTACTACTATTAAATGATTCTCGTATATCCAATATGTTAGTTGTTCTCTCCTTATAAGCAGCTTGACTATTAGGTATGTCCAAACTGTCCACCGATGCTTGTTCGTCACCACCGTTAGTACATATAATGTCTCGATGTGCAAGTCCTCCTTGTGAAATGTTTAAATGTTGTTCTTGACGAACCCCGTTAGCAAGATGAGACTGTGGTGTTAATGTACCTGTGTGTAAATCTTGTTTCTCTTGTGTTTGCTGAATCTTGTAGTCAGAATTTACACCAGCCTCATGTACTCCTCGACCACTCTGTAATAACTGCTTGACAAGCAGGGTTAAACTCTTCAGTTCACCCTGTAACACAAGTATGTCCTCTCGAATGTTGGATAAACTGTCTTTTTCACCATCAATGGTATGCTTTAAAATATCTCCATTGTTAGGTAGTGCACCGGTGTGCTCCATAGCAGATTCAGCAACAGCTGAATACTGAAAAACAAACTCGAAACAGGATACCACTGCGAGTACACCAATAAGTACTTCCACCTAATATGAGCGGAAAATAACAAAGCACTATTCGCCTGGTGAACCACACACTCGACTTTATTACAAAAACTTGTAGAGAACTGTTTTTAAAAAACAGGTATTAAATAAATATAACGAGTCTATTTCTAAAATATGAGTTGAGCGCTTTCACCCAGCATATCCGGGCTTCATCAGAACTAATTCACTATTGACATAGTAAGCTGTTTTATGCCTTTTTTGGCGCCAAACTGCAATTTGAAAATTTAAAGTGACACTAATACAATTTCATGAATTTTACCACCAAAATCATTAAATATTCATTTAAAAAAAAATATCCAAATATGAAAAATATATGCAGGAAAATGTATACAAAAATATGAGATATAGAATAATGTTGTATCGAATGTATAACACCTAATATAACAAAATTCATTACTTAAAAATGTCCTAAAAATTATAATATATATTGTAGTAATACATACTTTAGTCAAAAATGACTACTTTAGTCAAAAATGACTAAGTATTGTATATTTGATTTAAAATTTTAAAATTCAATAATAATAAATAAATATATAATAATATAATTAAGCATCTTATCTCTGAAATCTAACAATTGAATAAATAATAATAAACTAAGTTAAAATAAAATGAAATGAAATAAAATGCATGGATTCAAATGAATAGATGTGCAGTAGTGTTGTGAAAAAATATAGTCAATTAATAAATAATTAAAAACTATGAATTGTAAATGATTATTAAAAATTGTTAAATTATTAAAAATAGTCTAAAATGGGACCAAGAATGGTTTTAATGATATGTATTCATTTAAGCCTGGGGGTGTAGTGGCATCTAATAAAATTTGCCACCACGCTTCCTTGTAACTTAATAAGCTTTTACAGTCACCCCCCCCCCTTAGGCGATGTCTTTATCACTTCCAAAATAATAAATTTGAATTCATGGTCTGCGCCTTCCCTATCAATATGTCTGTAAAGGGCATTGTTTTTGTCTTTAATCTTTATATAATATGTATGATCATATATCAGATGAAAAAGTTTTGTCTGAAAGATACAACCTAAACAAATAAGGACCTAGGACAGAGCCCTGTGGGACACCCTGACTGTAACCAATGATTTTGCCTGTCCAGTTGCTGTATGATACTTGCCATGTCCTATTTATAAGCCATGCAGCTATCCATCTTAAGAGTACATCAATACCTAGTTGTACTAATTTATTGATCAGTGTTATGTGTATGACCCTGTCATATGCTGAAGTTAAATTTATATAAATTACATCACAGCACAATTTATCATTCATAGCTATTATTATATTGTTATAGAACATCATGCTACAGGTGGTAATAGATCTGTTTTCAACATATGCATGCTGATATAATGTTTCAAGCCCCAACCTATCCAGTTCTGACAGTAACTTATCCAATATTACCTTTCCATTATTTTTCCACGACATGAAAGAATCAACAAAGGGTCTAAATGACTCTGAGTTTGTCCTACTCCACTTTCCCTTAAAAATGGGTTTAATAAGTTCGTGTCTCCAATCTTGAGGAATCTCACCATATTTATATGACCTAGTGAATAATAGATATAATGGTATTGTAAGTTATTGCTGAAGTATTCTCAGGTCATTGTTACTAAATCCGTCTCCTCCCTGTGCTTTGTTTGGATCCAGTTTGCACAGTTCTTTTCCAAAATAATCTAATTTCATTCCAGCATCTGGGGTTGCCTGGATGTTACTAGGACAACTTACCCCTTTTGTGGAGCCAAACTGTTTTGCATAAGATTTTGTAAATATATGTGTAATCTGTTGTGTCGGAGAATAAATTTTAGAATCTGCACACAGTTTATCAGTCTGTGTGTCATTACACCTTCCACATCTCATGTATCTTTCAAAGGGTTTCTTGTTATGCTCAATATCTAAATAAAATTTTTCTTCAAAATGTTCTTGATCTTATCTCACACTATGCTTAATCTGTTTGTCCAGCTTTTTTATTTCAGTTTTCAAATTTGTAGTTCAACCTCTCTTCCATTTTGTATATTTTTTTGTCTATCACCTTAATCAGATATCTTGTTCTTATGGAAATATAACCTCCTGATGTTGCATGCCTAGATTCCGATGTTAAACATTTTTTTTTTAATTTTTGCACTCAAACAATTTCTCTTTCAAAGCTTTCCACATTCCATCTGCAGTTTTTCCACTGAACACCTCACTCCAGGTAGTTTTACATAGTGACTGTTTTGCTTACATATAATCAGTAATTAACCATCTGTGCATTGGCTTAGATTTCAGTTTGACAAAACTATTTAGCAACAAATTAACATTTGTAACCCCCTGACACTGCACATCAGTGGTGGTAAAACTTGACTTGAAGTTACAGAAATTTCTTTGGGAACACAAACAATGTCTAGTATGTTCCATCCCCTGGTAGTTTTTTTTTTACAGTCTGAAGCAATTGTTGTTCCTGAATATACATTGTGAATAATTTCTTTACTAACATTGTAGAATCAATATTAGCCCAGTCAGTTTCCGGTAAATTTAAGTCCCCTGCTAATATTATTCTTCCCTTCTGTGTTTCATGCAAGAAATGTATGAAACCCTCTAGGTCATCTGCACTTGACTTTGGTGGTCTATACTCTCCAACAATTGTTATATGGTCCAGAGTTGTCTTTATTGTCACAGTTACACAGTCTATAGTGTCTGTGTTATCACTGAACATGTAATAATCACAGGTCTCATAGCTATCGTTAATCCCTGTCATAACACCTCAACCTAATTTTTTTATTAGAATGTCTGTTACAGTAAGAAAATGTATACCCTGACAGAACTGGTTTCCAGTCATTGTTCTTAAACCATGTTTCACAAACAATAACAACAATCCTGTTGCTTGTGATACAAATAGGACCTACTGGTGAGATAGGTATATATCCCAGAGACTACCCCATCTATGGAACAGGCTCCGCATCCATGTGAAGCAGAGTTCCTCCCTAATCCAATTCAAGTGCAATTTGGACAATTGGATTGGAAACCGGAAATCCATCCCTTGTTTGGCACCTTTGTCTCTGATGCAAACAGGTAACCTGTAAATGGTCCATCTCCCAGGCCCATGCTTACACTTATCAAGGGTATCAGAACTCATCAGAGATTTGGGATGCATGGCTGGGCTTTAAAAGGCCTTGTGGTCATTAACCTAGCAAACACCTATGAACCTATGAATTCAGGACAATTTGCCAAAACAAAAACTTTACAAGGAAGCCAAAATATAAGCACAATCAGTGGCAGTTGAGAGATATAACCTTGCTTCCACCTCCAATATTTATTGTAGTAAAGTAAAAAAAAAAAAAAAAAATATATATATATATATATATATATATATATATATATATATATATATGTGTGTGTGTATAAGTATATATATATATATATATATATATATATATATATATATATATATATATATATATATATATATATACACATATATATATATATATGCATAATACAATCTGTATATATATGTATATATATATATATATATATATATATATATATATATATATATATATATATATATATATATATATATATATATATATATATATATATATATATATATATATATATATATGTGTGTGTGTGTGTGTGTATCTATCTCTCTCTATATATATATATACTAGTCTAGTTTGTATAATACCAATGGGTGGCCACTGTGGGGCAGCGGTTAGCATTGTTGCCTCACAACAAGAGGTTCTCCGGTTTGATCCTTGACTTGGATGCCTTTTGTGTGGAGTCTGCATGTCCTCCCTGTGGTCCTGTGGGTTTTCTCCAGGTGTTCTGGTTTCCTCCCACATCCCAAAGACATGCTGTAGGTGGATTGGACAATCTAATTTGGCCCTAGGCATAAGTGTATGCACATGTGTGCCTTCCGTGGAAGCTTAGGCACCGAGCTGGCAACTCGACACTGTAAAACTCTACTGCCAATCATGAGTGGACAGCTGATCTGCTTTGGTGACCCTTAACTGGGAAAAAGCCAAAAGAAGAAGATGTTTGTACAATACTATATACTCTTTGATGTACAAATTTTGTTAAAATTGCTAAGGTGACATCAATTTTGGTTATTTATATTTGCAATGTGTACTTTCATTGTTGACCTGTACTCTGTAATTGTGTTGTGGTATAATGTTTGTTTGTTTTTCATATTGTTGGAGCTTTTCACCCTGGGCCTCCGCTGAATGGACCTGTGTCCAGTCAGACTTTCTCAGTAAACAAATGTTCAGGTACTGTATGGTTTGCAGCCAGTGCCAGAATTTAAAATGAATTTTAATAGGCATACCTGTTGAACTTCAAAACTAAAAATTCTAACAAAATATAGACAGCAGGGTGATAGGACATGGGTTTTGTATTCATATCCTATTACTATGATCATGGTGAATGAAATATTTGTTTTAATAGATTAATGGGCACATTGTTTTTATTTATTTTAAAAGTATGTGTTCAAAAATACAACATCCCAAAAATGAGTTTAATTTTCATGGTACAAAGGTGTAACCTTTCTGAATGAATAGGTAGCAAAAGCACTGTGGCAACTCTGCTCTTTAATTCAGAAAGGTTACAAAGTGTACACACAGTGTACACTTCCTGGTAACATATAGTCTCTCAAAATTCCTACAGGATTAGTTAGTCTTTTAAAATCCCAAGCTGGAGGCCTTATTGAGGCCACAAGTACAGCTCTACGTTTCAAAAGATTCTTCCATGTATAGTCTACAGGTGAACTCCATCAGAGTTCTCATACTCGACACTCCACAAGTCTTTTGAGTAAGCTCCATTAAGGAGTTAACTTCCTGATTTTTGCTCTCCAAGCTAATTTCTTTTTATATAACATTAATTGGTAACCAGTGTCTAGTTAATGCATAGAGTTGGCCAAACGAATTGCTGTGGATATATTTCTCTGCCCCATACAGTTTGTGAAGGCATATCAGGCATTTACTAGAATCTTCTTGTTAGTATTCTTTTATAAACACTAAAATGATCTCTTTATTCGTTTGGTTGTTTGTCCTTGCTGGATGCATAAATCGCACTAGACTAGTGACCTCTTATCAATGCAGACCCAAAGTGATATTTATACTACTAGCAAAAATTTATTGCATATTGGTGCAAACATGCTTCCTGTTTAACCACTGACAGTTGGCAATTATTTTATGAACTATAAGTAAACATTTAACAATGACAATAGCTTTAACTCTAATTTAATTTGACAAACTGTTCAGCATTCTGTAGATTACAAAATATAGACCTCTGTCATGGTTCTGCATGAGTGGCAATATGTATGAAAAATGAAGACAAAGACTGCTACATTGTATACCCGTCTTTGATCAAAGACTGCTACATTGTATACCCGTCTTTGATCAAAGACTGCTACATTGTATACCCGTCTTTGATCAAAGACTGCTACATTGTATACCCTTCTTCGATTTAAAGTTGCTAAGCTCATTTAGCAGAAATGACAATAATGGCATGACTAGCTTTGTCAGGAAGTACATAAGAAAGACATATACAATAATTCTTCAAGTGGGGTGCTGCTAATCCTGACACATTGACTCACACATCACTACATTGGGCACAACTAGCATAATACAGATGTGTAGCATATTTTTATTGCACTTCTTATATGAACAGACTATGTGACTGTTTGCAAACTAAGTGCAGCACGTTCCCTAGGCAGGCCAGAGATAAGTGACTGATTATCCTAGAAAAAAATATATATTGCATGAGTGTAGAATAACGAACATACATGTTTTTATAATTCAGATTAAATAATATATTCTGAGATTTATTTCATGTTTGATACAGTTAAAAACTATTCCAAAAGAGAAAAAGAAAGGTTACCAAATGCTCTCTTTATAATGAAATTCAAGCAAGTTTCATTGCTTTGTTTTTGCAATTTTTAAACCAAACTCTTTCCTACTTTAAGACAACAGCATCAATTTCTAATTGTATGCATGATTCATTTCAAGATAAAATGTGTACACCCTGCTTTGTTTCATTGCCATTGCCCTCTTTACTTTTGCAGGGCAAAAAATAAACAAATAAATAAAAAGTTCAAATTAATTAGTACGTACCTAATATAAACATGCTTTTGTCCGCTTGTCTCTGTTTTATAGTTTTGTATATTTCCTTTTTAAACTCTAAGTTTCTTTGAGACCCAGATTTTTATTAACTGCTTTGTTTAGAAAAATTCCTGAAAAATTTAAGTTCTACATGAAGAAATTATGTGTGGAAATGCTGAGGACTCCAAATGTGAAACAGGAACTATAAATGGATAATCATTTTGTGTCATTTTACCTGCTTTTGCAATTATTCATACTTAAGAGGAACGAGATCACTAAAAATAAAGCATATGCTTCAAGTTGTGTGCTCAATATAAACATTACATTTTAGTATTCCCGAGGTATGAGTAGCATTTTAATTGAACTAGTAACCTTTTAGCCCATAGGCAAATGAAAAGATTATAAATTCATTATTTGAAAAGGAAAATCCTTGAAAATCCATTTTTTAAATTTTATATGAGAAAAAATCCAATTTTCCCAGGAAGTTCAGCTCATGTTTATAATAATATACCATTTATCTCAATATGGGACTTTTACTTAATGTGCATCTTTAAGGCCCTCACACGATAACTGTCTGGGTCAACCAATTATGCATTGTGCACCTGAGAAGTCATGTTTGCATATTAACAATGCATCCAGTTCAAGGCACAAGCAAATAGAAGATTTAACTGGAAAATGAGAAATAAGAACTCATTTTTTAGATCGAGGGTACAGTATCTTAGATTGGGTTTTAGTTGGGGCATGAATTAATCTATTCAGTACTTTTCTGAAGGATGTCATCTGAAAGGACATAGAAACTTTGGACCTGATATTTTTCTTAATTGTAAAATAACATTATAGAAAAAGGATGTCTGCAATTCATACTTCATGAATGAAGATGAAAGTGACAGTGAAGTAAGTTTCAGTAAAATTATCACTCGCTGAAAAAATGTACTTATAATTTATTCATTTGATTAATTTATCAAGGAATTAAGGAAACAGGAAATAAGTTTTGAACTAGGCTTAAATGGAGATGGGAAGATTTCTCTGACCCAAGAGTCAGTAATATAATATTATGCTGACAGCAGCTTATTACAGCCAAGGAACATTAGGCATATTTTATAGCAATCAAATACAATAATCTTAGCAAAAAGCCATTACCTGAAGAGAAAATGCTTGCACTGGCAAATGAAACTCCAGAGACTTGTGAGTGGAAAACCATTTTAAAAAATGGATTGGTCAGAAAGATTAAAAATACAAATGGTTCTGCAGGTAATGATAAATTCAGAAACCACAGTCACCCATCTGTTTTTCACAGCATTTGCTAAGTCATGATCTAAATCAATATAAAAAAAAGAACTAAACACAGATATTCTTGAAGAAAAAATAGCAGAAAAATGTCACTGCACACGCAAATGTGTGTGTGTGTCAGCAGCACATCTTTGGAATGTGACATTTGGTGGTTAACAGGTTTTGTTTTATAACAGGAACTTTAATTAGGAATAATTGGAATGTAATTAAGGATTTGATCAAAGGTGCAAAATAAATGAACAACTTATGTTTATGTGCCGAGAAGGGAGATATTGATTAATATTTGCCTAATTATTTTCTACATGTTATTTAACTGTGAACAACCATGCTGCATAAAGCATACACATAAACTCATGCACAAGTCATGTCTAGCAAAAACTAGAACACATTTATATATTTATCCATAGCAAATCAGCTGGAATGCATCCTCAACTAATTAGTAATAAAAATAAGTATCAGTTTTATCTTCACCCAAGTTGGCCTTCTACCACATACCCAGCCATGCTGCATTTATTTGTAACCAATGGTGTAGCTAGGCTTACTCTTTGTACCCTGTTAAGTACAATTTTCTACACATTACTTAAAGAAACCATGGCCTTTTTAGGCCACACTATGTCCATGACTATCTAAAGTAATGCCTCCAATAAGAGTTTCATATATTGAAAAAACATCTAATTATTTTAGAGGGAAAGTGATAGAAACATTTGTTATGTGATGGGGGGGGGTTCAAATTTTTAACTGATAGGTGGGTTGGAGGCAGCAGTAGGAGCACATGAGTATGAAAATATATTGTCTAACTATTCCCCTGATTTTATCATGTCAAATAGTTGCCAATATTCAGTGAATTATACAAAAGATACAATGCATTTCTGATGTCTGTAATTTAGAAAATGTGTGTACCTAATTTCCATCAATGAAGTAACTGCTTAATATTCAGTATTGCAAATCTGGATAGTATAATATATAGTCGCTACTGGACTCAGTCTTTTTTTAGTTCAGTTGTAGTTTGTTTGTGTCTTTCGGCTTTTCCCGGTTAGGGGTCGCCACAGCGGAATCCGATAATGATTGGCAGTAGAGTTTTACGTGCTGGCTTGCCGGGCCTAATGCACAACTTTCAACGAAGGAATGCCCGTTCACGCATGTCACCACACAGAAGATGCTCTAACTAAGAATTGAACGGGCAATGTCTAACTGTGAGGCGACAACGCTACCGCTGCACCACCACCGCAGTCAGTTCAGTTGCAGTTTATTTCCAGCAAATAAATAAAATTTGGAGTCTACTTCCAGCTTTAATCTAAATCAGTATACCCTTGCTTAATGCAATTGCTACATATGGTCTGCATGAAGTCTCTTAAGAGAAATAAATAATTTTATGACAATCCACATCCTTAAAACTTCAGATTTGATCAAGCTGTGCTATAACCACCTGTACATCTACACACAGGTCCATGGTTGTCTGGAGCATTCACAGTTTGGATTCAAGCATTCTGGGAATTTCTCCAGTTGTCAGTTCAAAGTACTCTGCAGCATTTTCTAGTCAAAGTTCCCCAAGAATCTCTGCTCTTTTCATGAAACTGCATCACTAGGAGAGGCAAGCTTTTCTGAGATTAATAGTTGGAAGCACTTTTAATAAGAGCCTTTTCATGTGTTCCACATTACCGATACTACTGCTGTGTTTCATTGATTATTTGTGCAATTATCAGATTTTTAATATAACATATAGAATATACAGCACATTAATGTAGCATTTTTGACATACTAAATAGACACTGTGTTGCAATATATAGTTTCATGACTTTTCCAGTGTAATTAAATACATGCTTTACTGCAAGGATCTAACACTAGCCATTTTTTTGGCTGGAATAGTTGAAATAAATAGGTCCAGAATGCATGACTGTAAATTAAAATGATTATTTACAGCTAGCAACTAATATTATTTACTTTATTTATTGACATTTAATTACTGGGAATGACTGACTGGGTAGAAGCCCATTTTCAGCAGAGACCAGAGGAGGAATGCTCCACAGTATTACAAAACATTTTAAGAACAATAATTTTACAATCTTCATAAATAATACAAAAACATCTACATCTTAAATAATTACACCAACTTAGACTAAATATGAAAACATTATTTAAGAATATATACAAGTTATATGACAGTGATTTAATATTTAGGAAACAGTTTTTTTTTTCCAGTTTATAGAGAAATTAAAAGTAACTTAGTATAATACAAACAGGAATTGTAACATGAATTGAGAGAAAAGTAGGCTTAAAGTATATTTAGAGAGAAATCTAGGAGAGAGGCATTGACAGAGTAAGGGAGTGATTGAAGAAGGGAGACTAAGGTGGTGTAAGGTATGAACAGCTTGCTGCTCACATTTAGGGATGTACTTTATATAGGTGTAGGGTGCAGCTCTCCATAGCTCAGGTACTTTAGGTATGTGAATTTTTTGGTTAGAAACTTTTTTTTGCAAACTGTTTTTATATTTTTGTATTTTTACTGAGATACACCACAAAGGGGTGTTGCACTCAGTAACCAGCTTTATCAATACTGTGTATAAGATAGTTATTACATCTTTAGATCCTAATGGTATTCCTTTATCAATTAGCTGAGGTAAATAAAAGGATTTCCTGACAACCAATGTCAAATGCTAGTCGAAAGAGACGGAGCTATCAACCAAATTACCTAGGTCCCTCACTACATTTTTATTTTACAGCATGATGGGAGGAGGTGATATCTCACAAAAGGGAAAATAGTGCACTTTTTACCATTTAGTTTGAGACCATTTTTAGAACAACAAGCATTTGTTAGGGAAAATTCATTCTGAAAGATTTGGATGTCATAGTTTGACTTAACTAATTATCGTTTTGATGACAAACTTGTTTTCAGATGGTAAACATCCTCATTAGCTGCTGTGGATCATTTTTCCTGGACAAGGGACTTAACTTTTGTAAGGTCTATCAAAGAACAAACTGTAGCAGAAATGTTGGGCAAAACTTTTTATATTTGCCTGTCAGGCTTAAAAATGCTTTGTCTTGTCATACTAAGTATTGGCCAGTTTTGACGGGTCTCCTTTTTTTCTGTTTGGTGCTAATCATCCGTCTTCCAATTGGTGTCTAATCACACATCTCCCAATCGTATATGCAAAGTATCTGTCATCTGGCATACGAACCATACATTGGGCAACATTAAATCCTGCTTACCTTAAAGAGTCCAGCACTTGTACTTTGGCATAACATGACCCACAATCTTTCATCTAAATTATTATATCATCAAGGTATGTAGATGAGCACCTCACATGAGGTTTATAAACTTTATCAGTGAACCAAGAAGTCAAAAGGTTAAGACATTAAAATGAAAAAAACCCTTCAGAGTGATGGCTTCTGGGCTGAAGTGATTCCGCAAATACTCCATGATCAAATCCACAGTGGAAAAATCCTTTGTTTGCCTAACCTATTAGGTCATCCGGCCTGGTATTCAGATAGTGTTGAATATGCATATCTTATTTCCTTTGCAGAAATCATTACACAGTCTTATGGAGCTTTCTGATTAGAGAGCAACACGATTGCAATATTCCTTTCATTTTGTGACTCCTCGTTAACTCAAGCATTTTCTTTACTGTGTCACTTATTACTTTTGTTTGGGAATTTGGTACCTTATACGATTTTAAGTTTACCTTCTCCACCAGCGTACTATCAGTATGATGTTTATTTCTTCTGCTAGGTAGCTGAGAAAAAAAAAACTCAATAAACAATGCTGAGATTCTTGTTTCTGAACTATACACAAAGTGTGGTCTATTTAAAGAGCAGCGACATACATCCCTGATATAGTACTATTGGTACAGATCTCAGCTGCCATGCTGACTGCAGAAGGCTCAGCTTCCCTCCATGACTTCAACACATTTATATGATATATCAGCCCCAGGCTTCTCTTCTAGGTATATCTTATTTTGTATATCACTTGGTTAATTTCTTATACCACATCAATTGCTTCATTAGTTGCTACTATGAATTCATTTTCAGCAGATAGAACTCACACTAACACTTTTCCCCTGTTTTAAACTCTCTATTAATGGCATTGCAAAAAGTCTGCTGCATCTCTTTTATATTTTGAATGCATTCATTTTAGCTATTAACATAACAATTAAATTTTCTTGTGCATTTGTGAAATGTGGTATTAAATGCTTTTATTCCCCCCTCTTCTAATGTCTCCTTTGTGATGTGTAACAATCTTTAGGGATTTCTGTGTATAGTAATTCAAATGGGGTAAAACATTTTAAATCTTGGGGCACCTGATCAAGAGCAAAAAGGAATAATCATTTGGGTGGCCATTGTTTCCTTATTCAATCTATAGTGATCTCTGTTTTGGTGTACCTTCACTCTTTATGTCCCTGGACATCTGAAAGCAAAAAAAGACTAAAATACAATTTTGTCCAGTGATTGAGCTTTGTCTGTCTGTCTATCTATCTATCTATCTATCTATCTATCTATCTATCTATGTATCTACCTACCTCTTTACCTCTTTCCCTTCCTCCACATGCAAACACTCACACACATACACACACACACACATACCTATATTTATATCTATATATATCTATAACATTTTTAGTGGCAGTTCCATAGTGAAGTACTAATGCTATCTTTTCCTTTTAATTTTGCAGATAAGAATACTCAAAAAGCCACTATCACCAATATGGCTCAGCTGGGTGTGTCTTCACCATCACTGAGGTATGTATAATCCATGATGATCATTAGTTTTTATATGTAGATCTGTTTCATTGCTTGCAACTTCACTCATCCCAAGTTCAGATGAAAATGATGGTATGGAATGCAATACATCATACCAGTTTGTGTTCAGTGATGCAGTACAGAAAGAGTGTAGAGCCCTAGTTAGGGATGCTAAGTAGAGAGCTCTACATTGGGCTACCATGCTAAATGATGAAATAGACTGCTGAGGGGATCCTCATGATTACTGTAGTGGATCCTTAGAAACTAATGCATGTGACAACAGTGCTGCCTGTAATCTACAGCAGTGCAAAAAAGGCAAAGCAGAGGCTCTTATATACATGAGTATAATCATTTCCAGAAAAGGAGCAAAATTTTTCTATAACTGTGATTATTACCAACACAATGTTCCAATTACTATTAAATTCCTCATTAGCTTAAAAAGTTTTCAGATGGGTTGACAGTCCATTACAAAGTGTGACCAAGTATCCAGTGAGCCATTACTGCCTAAACATCTGCTATGTTAATTAAAAAGTTTCTCCCTTATCTTCCAATTTCCTGGATCATTTCCCTCTTCAAAAGATGCAAGCAGGGTCATTTATGACCCTGAAGGACAGTATAAGATTTCCTATAACTATACAATATGACAATTGTGTATTGGATTAACCTAGCACAGTAGTACAAGTGACTGAATGCTATCATTCTAGTCCAGAATAACTGTATGTTTGAATTTTTGACTACTGAAACAAGGATGTGAGCACTGTGGGAAAGGGGCAAAGGCTGAAACATCAGCAGCCTGTCCAGCTGTTGGCTGTTTGCATGGCTTCATTCAACAGTAAATTCAGCTCATTGCTACAAGTTTTGAATTTTTTTTATTTTATTGATATGTGTCAGTGCATACCACATGCACATTGCTGGTATTTTGTTTGTCAGCTTTGCCAAAGAGATACTTATAATTTTGTTCTGGAAAACCTGCAGGACTCTCCAGCACTTCAGGTTTGCAGAAGACATTTACATTTTATCTGCCTTGTAGTAAGCCTCTAGTTTTTTGCTTCTTGTCAAGTACCTTTAATCATGTAACATGTTTAGGCCCTTGTATCTGACATTCTATATGTGCATACATATGGCTTATATACTATGTTGTCCTGTATGCATGCATTTTGTGCTACACTTTTCTTTACTGGGGTTCTTTTGGACAACTGGGGTATTTTTTGATTGGCTAGCAAGTGAGATATGAATTGCTTTCAGTGTCTCTGCATCACTGCACAGATAGCTTGTTAAACATCTCATGTTCTTAATAATGGTCCTGCAGTAGCACTCATTGCTTCTGCTGTCAGACTGCATCACTATTTCTGCAGTTCATATAATTTCAGATTTTCATATACTTACTCTTTAAAAACTATAAATTCCTTTTTTATAGAGACGTTTATGCAAGTTGTGTTGTATTAACAGCTCGAAGAGTAGTGGCTGTGCTGTACAGTGATATGTGCAGCCAACCTAACAGTTTACCTATCTACATACAGTTTAATGGTTTACAGTGAGAAAAAAAATAGTTTGTGCAAAGCTATGACTTTTTATATAGTTTTTATTTATATAATCTTTCTGCTGGCAAGAATTTCCATATGTACTGCAAGGTAAACATCTTGAATAATGGTGTAGGCCTTACACTATTCCATTACAAATATTCATGATTTATACCAGTAGCTTGTAATCTGTCATGTTAGCCTTGAGAGTCACCATAGTCTGAAACAAAATGAAATTAGTAGTTAAAGATCAGTGTTCATGCAAGGCAGTGTTGTTTTCTTCATACTGATCTTTGGGTATTTAGCAACTTTAGTCTTAAGTCTATGATCAGAAACCTCTAGTGAAACTACTCTTGGACCTTTGTAACATGTGAAAAGAGTTCACAAAGCATGCAGTCAGTCACATGTTTTACTGTTATGGTGCCACAAATGTTGTTGTACAGCAAGGTTTAAATGAAACATTTTGCTAGCAAAAGTATGTTAGAAATATGAAAAGCATCCACAGTTTCAAACACTGTTACTTACCTTTACTGTTTGTGCCAGTGTTCTGTCAACAACCCTTAGAGGTCAGATGATACAGAACCATCTTACCATCTTATCTGATTGATTTGAAATGGAAAAGATGTGTACACAATGATATTGTGATCTTGTCTCATTTTATTACAGAAGATGAATAGTAAACACTGGCTGGGAAGAATCTTATAGCTGTTCAGCAAAAAGCAGTTCAAGCTCCAGCTTTGGTACAAGACATGGTTTCCAGTAATCTAGAGGAAACATTAAATCAAATGTCCTCAGAGTTGATCAATATAAACAGAACATTGAAGGAGTATATCAACTCAAATAAGAAAAGGTTGGAAAAAAATAGAAGAAACTTTAAACAGCTATACAGATGAACTAATAAAACTGCAACAATCAGAAGTTGAAAATAAGAAAATACTGAGTATAAGCCTGCACAAAAAGAGCTGCTTCAAAAAAATAGTAGAGTTAGAAGGCAGTGCATTCAGGGAAAACCTGTGATTTTCTGCTGTACCAGCAAAATTGGAAGTAACAGACTATTAATTTAATGAAAACACAAAGAATTGGACTGGTATTCCACAGCAGAATTTGTTAATTGAAAGGGCACATAGTGTGTATGCTCCAAACCTGAAAATGCAGCCAAGACCTTTATTAATAAAAATGCAATCCTACCAGCAGAAATAATTGATCCTGACAGAAGTGTGGCAAAAGGGCAAGGTATTAAAAATTGAAGACAGTAGCATGTTTGCATAAATTGAATATTCACTGTACAGCAGACAGAAAATAAGTACATTTATCCCAGCAATCAGGAAATATCAAGGCTGGGGTCAGATTGAAGTTGTTGAACCCAGCTGTCTTCAGAATATGTTTTTTCCTGGATGATCAGTCATTTCTTGGTGCAGAGCATGCTATGGAGGAAATACAAAAGTTTGTGAAACAAAAAGTGAGCCATCAACTAGAATGGGACTCTGCTTCTTATTCTTCTGATAATAAAGCTTATAGAGAGACATTGCCAATGAAACCTTTTTGAATTATCCAAAGGAAAATGCTTGACTGATAGAAAAATGCACATATGCTCACTAAAAGAATCAGGAGTACCTTGAACTTGAACCAGAGTCTAATGTTTGGGAGATGGAGATAAACAGAAAGAAGACCAGCAACATTGAAACCAGTGAATAATTATTCACATTTATGAAATATGGCATTACAAGAAAAAGTGAAATAGTTGGACTTTTGTAGACTTTGTTAAGTTATGGGGGACTGAAATGCATATGTCACACTTCATGTTATAAATATTTTTAAGGACACTAAAGTGAAGGTGGAAGAAAAATTGAAAAAATGTTTTTTACAGTATTGGCATGAGACATTTCATGATACAATTTGCATGTTATATAGTTAAGTATTTTCAGTTATTGTGTGTGATAAAGATACTAAACTAAGCAAGTGCCATTTTTTCTTCTTTTATTGTTTTAAAAAATGTAGGCACTACAATGTAAAAATTGAAGAAAGACTGGACAAAAACGTGTTTAAGTTAATATGCTATAATCTTGAGTTGTTGAGGCAGGGGATGAGGTGTAAAAGTATGCAGATTATAATATATGTAGAACTGATATGGCTGCCTTACTTTTGCAGAGGTGAATGTCTGTCTTAATCTAATAATACATTTTTGTGTAATCAAGTAAATAACAGGACATTCAATGGAATGAAAAATGTTCCTTTTGCAAATAAATGTTCAGTGTGAGTTGAGAGGTTTGCAAAGGTGCACATTTAATACTTGTGTTTCCATAAACTGACCAAGGGAGAAGGCAATAAAAGCCAGAATACATTTTAAAGGCCAAAGATTAATGTTTTTTTAAAGCATATAAGTGACTTTACACATCGGTGAGGTAAATGAAGATAACAAAGGAACAGACAGCAAGTAGGAACAGAGGCTGTAACATGAGTATTAGCAAGGATAACCTTAATGTTAAGTTGAGTTTTGCCTGAGACAATTTTTCTCTAACAGAAGGGTTAAACTTCATTATATGAAGATGTACATAGTTTTGTGTATTTGTTTTAAGTTAGTAGGTCCTGTGGGTGATCTAGAAGGTGTTTTTTTCACTAAAACAAAAAGTCCTGTAAAATGTGGCATAGGTTTAAATGGAGATCACAAGAAACAACTGTATAAGAGATCAACCTGCCAAACATTAGTGGATACATGTAGCACAAAAGCTGGAAATAGAAATTTTAAAAAAGTTGTCATATACAATAGTTGGAAAAAATAACTTCTTATCATAATGGCTACACTAAACATATTATTTTTGAGTGTGACTGGCCTTACAGATATAGACAGAAAAGTAAGAGTATTGAATTATATTAAGAAAGGCAGAATGCAAATAGCAATGCTACAGGAGACACAATTGGAAAGAATTGAATAAGTGAATTTGATAAAGAAAGCATTTCATGATGGATATTAAGCAGAATATCATGGAAAAAGGAAAAGTAGAGTACTTATACTAACTGCCAGAGGAGCCTTAATAGTGATAGAAGTGGAGCAAATACAGGACAGTACTGGTAGATTTGGTGTGGTAAGGGGCTACTAGCAAAGAAAGAGAATTACACTGGATGTATTTATATTCTGCCTAAAACTGTTAATATGTAACTAAAAAGATGGGCGATATAATCAGCTTTAGCAGGGAATATTATTTATAGGTGGGTACTAGAATATGATTTGCAACAGTGAGGATATATCTGGGGGACCTAGAAGGAAAAATCTAATGAAAGAGAGTAGATTTCTGAAGAAATGTATGAAAATGTTTGGTATGGAAGATATGAATGCAGTAGTTGGAACTTAGAGAGAATTTACTTATTATTCCGCAAAGTACAATAACAGGCTAGACTAGACAGAAATTATATAGACAGAAATTATATTTTACAGGAACATGAGCATTTAATTGATAGCTTCGATGTACATCCAATTATTACTTCTGATCATGTGTCAATAAGAACTAAGATAAAAATACAGGGACTTCCCCATCTACCTGTTAAAAAGACAGGAATTTTAGAAATAGGGAGTGGAAATTATTAAAGTACTACTAGGGAAGATAGATTTTTTTCAGAAGTTATAGCTAGTGAGTTTGATAAAAAGAAACTGGAGTTTAAAAATAGCGTAAAAATAAAAGAAAAAAAGTTATAGGTAAGACGTAATAAGAATTAATTATTGGGGCTGGCAAAGGTTAAAGTATTGCAGAATAAGGGTAATCTCCTAAAACAGGAAGAGGAGCTACTACAGAGTGCTTAAAAAGAAAATAAGGAAGTATCGGGATAATATGCATGTGTTTAGAAAGATTGTTAAACAACTGTTTTTTGATCATAACTCCAGAACACAAAAACTCTTAGCACAATGACTTAGATAACAGACAGTAGAATGTTTTTTTGCCAAACTTAAGGAGCCTATAACAAGAAGAATCAGAGTTTTATTTTTGAAACTCAAAGGATGCCGAGCTGATACAGATGATGCCAGGCAGCTGCTGTTTAAATAGGATTTATTTAGTGCATTTTTAATATTGATGTAGGCAACTTTTGGTGCCTGAAGTCTGACTGTGAATCTTTTGTTGGGTCAGGACTAGCACAGCTGTTTGTAAATATAACCCCACAGTCATGATGAGATAAAGAAAAGGTGTATAGTGAGCACTGGAAACATTTAGTTTCAACCTTTTCCAGTGATGCACCTCACAGATTTTTTTTTAGAAAAGGACAAAAGCTGTGTTTCTTATATATGAAGAAGCCTCTTGTAGGTAATATCACAGAGCATTCCATTATGAACCCCTCTTAGTTGATAATGAAATTGATAGAGTATGCAAA
Source organism: Protopterus annectens (assembly GCF_019279795.1). Taxonomy (NCBI): domain Eukaryota; kingdom Metazoa; phylum Chordata; order Ceratodontiformes; family Protopteridae; genus Protopterus; species Protopterus annectens. The sequence continues at coordinate 466,933,263 of NC_056743.1, read as the reverse complement.
GCAGATGCAGTCTGTGTAGCAGCATCATGCCAAAATGCTATTTGGTTGTACTGTTTAACACAATGAGAATATTGCAGCTTCAACTTGCTTCAGAATCAGTACAGTACTGTCAAACTGACAAGCACTTGAAAAGTCACGTTAACTCTAATAAAATCCTGCTGTGGATTGTTGACTTACACTTAGTTTAACTTTGAATTGCAAATATAATTCTCAAATGGTATTCACTATTTTGTTGTTCTGTACACAAACAAATTGCAATGCATACGTTGTTGGAGTTTAGTGGAGAGTTAAATACATGTGCAGAAATCAGCTGCAGAAAGGGGCGAAGGTTACTAAGGGAATTCCTGGAAGTGAAGCACTGTCACTCTTATTTCTTCACAATATACCAGTAAATAATCATATATCACTGAAGGGAGCAGAGGGGCTTCTCAGCTGGAGTGACAACACTACATGGCTGTTCATCAAAATATGATCTCATACACTTGACCCTTTTGTGGCATAGAGGGATAAAGCCCTTACTACTTCCCAAGGGATCCAGGTTTGATTCGTGGCTCAGGTATCTGATGGATGCAGCAAGGAATGATAGGTATTAACATACCTGTTGAGTAGTTGTGTGAGCATCTCCTGTGATAATCCCCAGCAGACTTTGAGGACATCACACAAGGAGGAGTGGGCCAAAGGAGAGAATTGAGTGGGTACACGGCTGAGCTCTGAAGATGTGGAGAGAAAGTTGCATGCCTCTGATCCATACCCACCTCTCACACATAACACAGGCAACCAAGGTAGGAAGCAGCAGGGGTAGGTCATAAAAATAGAACCCTCTCCAATGGAAATTAATGGGGAGATCGCCAGGATGGCCTCAAGTTTCATGTCAGCCACAACCCTATCTGAGATGGTCTGGGGGAGAGTAAGGTGGTGGCTGGCAGACCCAGCAATGATTGCGAGGCACTGGTTTGGGAGATGTAGGATTATGCAGATGGAAGAAAACTCCTGAAAATAGCTAAATAGATAATTTAATATTATGACATGCATTTGGCGATTGCACTGTATGTCTCCCAGAGAAGAAAGCAATCTTGACAGCCATAGTGCTTAGAACAATGCAGATGAGCATTTTCTTTTATTTCTGACATTATATAGCACAAGTTAGTGCCCAACATAAGTTTTTCCTCAATGCCACACTGCTGGCAGAATGACAGTTATAAGTACATTTTTAACTCAGGCAGTGATGTGACCTGGCGCAGATCAGTTGTTCCATTTTCTAGCAATCTAGTGATACAAAAGTCTTGCTGAAATACATTCAAAGAAAATTTAAGGAATATATTTTAGGATAAGTATTTGTTTACATTTTACATTGTAGCAAAACCATAGTAAATGTTTTAAATGTAGAATTGATCTGGAAGCATTTGTTAAAATGGCTGCATTTCTCCAGACTTTTAGATTAGAAATGAAATGGCTAATGTACAATTGCAATGATTTTAAAGGTGCTCAACAGAAAACTAACTGGACATGTATTTCCCCAAAAGAAGCCATTTTGTTGAGGCTCTAAGGGATCTAACAATGCTAGACTTCAAGAAATAAATAATTGCACTAATGTGGTTATTATCTCATGGTTCCCATACAGTCTTCTCCTGAGGAACAAAGGGAGTCACACACAGGTGAGTGCACATTTATGCAAACACACACATGCGAACACGTGCACATGTGCACACATACATATCCTCTTTCATACTGAAGCACATGTACTCATGCTCTTTGTCATTAACTTTCTGACTCCATACATCTCCATATCTTTATCTCTGTCTGCCTGTCTCTTTCTCTGGTTTCTAAATATCTCTCAGTAAATGGTCCTTTTAAATCCTCAGTTATTAGAACAAAACAAATTAATGTAACAATGGTTAAAACTATCTAAGATACTAAAATAAATGCTGGTGTCTGTATAGTATGATCAGTGAAGACTGATGGGGATTCAAGCACAGAATTACTGAACCAGCTGTGATTTTTGGCCTCTAAATATTATTAGTATCAATTCAAAGGGTTATGCTACTTTTAGTAATTACAGGACAGATCAAGGTATTTTCTGAAAACAAGGGTGGTTAAGCACAAGAGATATAAGGAAATATGTATTGCAATTAAATCCTTAATGTAGGTAGAGTTAAAAACTATAATTCAAGGACAGAAAACTACATCTGGTACTCAGTTCCAGGAAATAGAATTCTGTTTCTTCCTTTGGGTGCAGTCTCAGCAGAGTTTGTACTTCCAGTGCAGGCATGACATTTTCTATGTGCTCTTGTTTCTTCACATATCACATAGACACAATGCTTAAGATGATTGGCTAGTCCAACATGTTGTCATTAGGTTTCTGTCTTCTAATTTTGTTTTCCATTAAAGGTAGTTTTTGCTCAGAGTGACTTACCAGTTCAAAGCCAATAATAATAATATCAAAACATTACAAACTTTTTACAAAAAAACATTAAATTGTAACTATAAACAAAAAGGCCCTTGCAAAAAACTCCTGAGTAGCAGTAATGGACATATTGTGATTTTTATTTTGCTGACACAATATAGCATTTTGCATACTTCCTATAGATATCATCTTGAAGATATACCTAATGCATGCTATTTCATTTTCTTGAGCTAGGCCATAGGAAATTCTACATTAACATTAAAGTTCGTACATACTACATTTCTGTGCCGAATCAGTCCAGCAGTATAAGTATTTTCTTGTTATGTATCAGTAATGCCTACTACATTGTTGATCTGTATTGCCTCTTAAAGTTTTATTTACTCATTCTAATTGTTTTAAGCACACTGGATATGAATGCCTATTTTCAGAGGTTTCCTGGGGATAATGTCTGGTTACGTGACTTGCTCTGAGTCAAACAGTAGACATATGTAAGCTGATGTAATCAAATCACTTAATACTGGAAGCAAGTTATTAATAGCTCATAGCCTTAATCCTTTGCTAACTGCTAGTTAAAATGTATAAACTGAAAAAAGGTAGCCTGTAAACAGTCATTTTGGTATGACTGTTCAATAGTTACCGCTGTGTTCTTTGATGTTAAACAGGGCTATCACTGAAGACAGAAAATGATGGTTTAAATTGCAGGCTGTTCTTTGAAATGCAAAGAAAGTATGTAAATTGCTCAATGCGAAATTATATAAATAGTAATTTTGGTAACAACATTGAACATGATTGACTGAATGTACTTTGTAGTAAGAATTTTAACATGCTTACAATAGCTTTTTATATTAAGTTTCCTTTTGATAGTCTAATGGTTCATTTAAATTGTTACACTAATTTGCTGATTTGCTGTCAGTCTTGACCCAGTGGCATTAGTAACATTTGGACTTTGGAGTATATACTAAGCTATTCATTCTTCTTCAAAGGATTTGATTGCAAGTAAACAAAATCTCTCTGATAAGAAGAAAATAAATAAATAAATAAATAAATAAATAAATAAAAGTACAGGCTATATTTCAACATATTGATATGAAGAATGACTGCTTTTCCAATAACTGGTTTAATATCCAGTGAGACATTTTACATTGGTAAAGACTTTTCTGTCATGCTGGTTTGACTATAAAAATATTAAATGAATTATCAAAATTAATATGTGAGTCTTTGACTCAGCCATTGCTTGTGTCTGTGCTCTAGACTTCCCATAAAAGGAATTCAGACACTATAACACGTTAGGATTATCTGCTTTAAGATCTCAAAATAAATGGTGTCACTCATCTGGCATTAAGGATATAATTCTTAGAAATACTGCAACTTATAAATTGAGACTGAATGACAAATGTAAACATCTATACCAGTTAAAATGACCAGGGTCATATCTTGTTAGGAATATAACCTAAGCAACATCAGGTACTGGATAATAATTTTGTATAGGCAAAGCATAGTAGGAACTTTGTTACTAAATCTTCTGCATTATGCAAGTCAAATCAAAAACACTTACTTAGCTAAAATCCTAGTAACATGCCTCATGTATCAGAGCATTGTTCATCAGCAAAAATAATCAAACAATTAGGCATTTATTTGTTTGTTATACTTTTAAGGGGACATGTTGTAATGTTTTGACTCATATACTCATTGTCAGTGTAAGCGGCATCTAAGATTCTATATAGTCCTCTACAGTGAGGCATTCTCTATATAACTTCTTTTATTGGATTTCAGTTTATTGATAAAAAATTGTAGGTATTCATTGTCAAAACTGAGTAATAGTGTCAATAAAATTGTTTTGTCAGGTTACTAAATGTCTTTATACTGAAAGCTGTTTTTTCAAAAAAATGTCACCAAAAACTACTTTGAGTATTCTTTGTCATTAACTTTCTGACTCCATACATCTCCATATCTTTATCTCTGTCTGCCTGTCTCTTTCTCTGGTTTCTAAATATCTCTCAGTAAATGGTCCTTTTAAATCCTCAGTTATTAGAACAAAACAAATTAATGTAACAATGGTTAAAACTATCTAAGATACTAAAATAAATGCTGGTGTCTGTATAGTATGATCAGTGAAGACTGATGGGGATTCAAGCACAGAATTACTGAACCAGCTGTGATTTTTGGCCTCTAAATATTATTAGTATCAATTCAAAGGGTTATGCTACTTTTAGTAATTACAGGACAGATCAAGGTATTTTCTGAAAACAAGGGTGGTTAAGCACAAGAGATATAAGGAAATATGTATTGCAATTAAATCCTTAATGTAGGTAGAGTTAAAAACTATAATTCAAGGACAGAAAACTACATCTGGTACTCAGTTCCAGGAAATAGAATTCTGTTTCTTCCTTTGGGTGCAGTCTCAGCAGAGTTTGTCTGTACTTCCAGTGCAGGCATGACATTTTCTATGTGCTCTTGTTTCTTCACATATCACATAGACACAATGCTTAAGATGATTGGCTAGTCCAACATGTTGTCATTAGGTTTCTGTCTTCTAATTTTGTTTTCCATTAAAGGTAGTTTTTGCTCAGAGTGACTTACCAGTTCAAAGCCAATAATAATAATATCAAAACATTACAAACTTTTTACAAAAAAACATTAAATTGTAACTATAAACAAAAAGGCCCTTGCAAAAAACTCCTGAGTAGCAGTAATGGACATATTGTGATTTTTATTTTGCTGACACAATATAGCATTTTGCGTACTTCCTATAGATATCATCTTGTAGATATACCTAATGCATGCTATTTCATTTTCTTGAGCTAGGCCATAGGAAATTCTACATTAACATTAAAGTTCGTACATACTACATTTCTGTGCCGAATCAGTCCAGCAGTATAAGTATTTTCTTGTTATGTATCAGTAATGCCTACTACATTGTTGATCTGTATTGCCTCTTAAAGTTTTATTTACTCATTCTAATTGTTTTAAGCACACTGGATATGAATGCCTATTTTCAGAGGTTGCCTGGGGATAATGTCTGGTTACGTGACTTGCTCTGAGTCAAACAGTAGACATATGTAAGCTGATGTAATCAAATCACTTAATACTGGAAGCAAGTTATTAATAGCTCATAGCCTTAATCCTTTGCTAACTGCTAGTTAAAATGTATAAACTGAAAAAAGGTAGCCTGTAAACAGTCATTTTGGTATGACTGTTCAATAGTTACCGCTGTGTTCTTTGATGTTAAACAGGGCTATCACTGAAGACAGAAAATGATGGTTTAAATTGCAGGCTGTTCTTTGAAATGCAAAGAAAGTATGTAAATTGCTCAATGCGAAATTATATAAATAGTAATTTTGGTAACAACATTGAACATGATTGACTGAATGTACTTTGTAGTAAGAATTTTAACATGCTTACAATAGCTTTTTATATTAAGTTTCCTTTTGATAGTCTAATGGTTCATTTAAATTGTTACACTAATTTGCTGATTTGCTGTCAGTCTTGACCCAGTGGCATTAGTAACATTTGGACTTTGGAGTATATACTAAGCTATTCATTCTTCTTCAAAGGATTTGATTGCAAGTAAACAAAATATCTCTGATAAGAAGAAAATAAATAAATAAATAAATAAATAAATAAATAAATAAATAAATAAATAAATAAAAGTACAGGCTATATTTCAACATATTGATATGAAGAATGACTGCTTTTCCAATAACTGGTTTAATATCCAGTGAGACATTTTACATTGGTAAAGACTTTTCTGTCATGCTGGTTTGACTATAAAAATATTAAATGAATTATCAAAATTAATATGTGAGTCTTTGACTCAGCCATTGCTTGTGTCTGTGCTCTAGACTTCCCATAAAAGGAATTCAGACACTATAACACGTTAGGATTATCTGCTTTAAGATCTCAAAATAAATGGTGTCACTCATCTGGCATTAAGGATATAATTCTTAGAAATACTGCAACTTATAAATTGAGACTGAATGACAAATGTAAACATCTATACCAGTTAAAATGACCAGGGTCATATCTTGTTAGGAATATAACCTAAGCAACATCAGGTACTGGATAATAATTTTGTATAGGCAAAGCATAGTAGGAACTTTGTTACTAAATCTTCTGCATTATGCAAGTCAAATCAAAAACACTTACTTAGCTAAAATCCTAGTAACATGCCTCATGTATCAGAGCATAGTTCATCAGCAAAAATAATCAAACAATTAGGCATTTATTTGTTTGTTATACTTTTAAGGGGACATGTTGTAATGTTTTGACTCATATACTCATTGTCAGTGTAAGCGGCATCTAAGATTCTATATAGTCCTCTACAGTGAGGCATTCTCTATATAACTTCTTTTATTGGATTTCAGTTTATTGATAAAAAATTGTAGGTATTCATTGTCAAAACTGAGTAATAGTGTCAATAAAATTGTTTTGTCAGGTTACTAAATGTCTTTATACTGAAAGCTGTTTTTTCAAAAAAATGTCACCAAAAACTACTTTGAGTATTCTTTGAAGCTGCATTTCTTCACTGTTGTGTGACTTCAGAGTTTGTATGTATAAGGTAAGGAGTGGGATTCCCCCCCATATGGGAATTTGACTACTGGCAAAAATTGATTTTTTTTTATTTTTGCAATATGTTGATTTAAAGATATTTGCTGATGCAACATGATTCTGCAGTAAGAAGGTTTGCATTCATCCCCAATGTCTTGCAGCCTTAGAGTACATGTATTTCTAGATGAGGTTGTGTGAGGAGTGCCTCCCATTGCAAAACTTTTATTTTTAGATTTGGCTTGTGTTCTATTAATGTAGTCACAACACTTTAACCCTCAATGTAGGAGACATCAGTGATCCAATATTAATTTTATATCTATGTCTATCTATCTAACTACATATATGAAATTTGCCTTAAATCCAGCATAAATGTCTTTGAAACTACACCCCCAGCTGTAATATCATCCATAATGACTGTATAAAGAGGAAAGGCATGTTATCGCTTTAATATTTCCCAGTAACTACCACATTCCCCCTCAGCAGAAACCAATACCAAAGTTCAGATCAGTAGAACTTCTTATTACTTTCCTGAAAATTACCAATAAGAACAGATCTTTATTACTGTCTGTTAAATCCCCCTTGGAGATAATAGTGATACACTGGAAGATATCCTACGTTCAATATCATAACAATTCCACAAGAAAAAAATACTACTAGATGATGCCAGTATCAATTGGATAGACATAACCTCTAATTCTCCTACATCCAACAGAGGTACATAGTTTCACACAACTAATTAATAGCCGCACACATTATAGCAAATGTAAGCTTCTTATTAGACTGGATCCTACAATCAGACCCAATTCACTACCACAGGTACAATGTCAGACTCTTTTAGTGATCATCTCCCAATCAGTACAACCAAACATCTCACACATGTACTTAAAAAACATGTCTAACAACTCAACCTGTCCAAGTTTAACCCGAAAATATTTATTACTACCCTCATCTATTAACTGTAATATCCTAAAATACTCCCCATAGATGATGCTGTAAGTAAGTTCAGTATGACTTTCCTAAATATCCTAAGTAGCCTTGCACATCCGAGAAGGAAGAGACTGAAACAAAAATGCAGTTTTGCTAGCCAAAACTAGAAGAAGGCTAAACCAGGACAGAGGAAAAGTGTAGAGACAATGGCAAAACTATAAAACACCACAATATACAGAAAACTTTGGAATGCTCTGCAACCATATTAAAAGGCCAATAAATGAAGACAAAAAAAAAAACTGTACTATAGCAACATTCAGAAAATATTCTAAAAAATCCTGGACAGCCATTAAAGAAATTCTATATCCATGCCATCAATTCAATCCTGACCTCACTCTCACCACTGAAAACTGCCATAGAATAAAATTCTTATTTCATAGATAGCATATTATCTGTAACTAAAGATTCCCCAACATCTAATCCCAACCATGCTTAACAGCTGGTTAGCACGCATCCATTTTCACCTTCAAACTTGTGCCAATATTCTATGTAAAACTACTCTTAAACAAACTCAAACCATATTCTGCTTCAGCTGATGATCTTCCAATTGACTACTTTAAAGTAGCAGTCAATACCATTGCCTATCCTGTCTCACTTCTTATAAATTGGTCAATTCAGGAATCCCACATTCCCCCTCTCTGGAAAAAATCACATTATCCCTCTACTCTAAAGAGGAAATTCAACATGCATAAAACAGATCAATAGCAATAGCATCCCCTTTTTCCAAAATACTTGAAAATGTGTTAAAAAACATTACAAAACAATCTCCTGCAGGAAGAACTCCAACCCCCCACACATCACGACTTCTGTTCCTCCCACAGTAGTAACAATGCATTTATAATATTTATAGATACTGTCAATAAAGCTAGAAATAATGACAAAATAGCATCCTCCTTATTTGTTGTCTTTTCTGAAGCCTTCAAAACAGTTTGTCACAGCAAATTCAAATGTCCTTACTATGTCTTTATCAGCCAAACCTTCTATGGTTCTAAAGCTACTTGTCCAACGTATATCATTCAGTAAACTGGCACTCCACACCTCCCAGTCATCACCAGTGTACCACAAGGATCTATACTTGGACTTCTGAGTCTCTTTAACATTCTTACCAACATCCTCTACACATCCACCCAAAAGGCCTACCTAATACAGTGCACAGATTACTCCACACTTATTTGCACATCAGACAACCTGGCACATCTCCAAAACATTACTAGGGAAGATTTAACAGCGTTAACACCCACTGTAGCATGGATGTGTGACACACAATTCATGTTCAACTCCAATCAAAAAATAAAACAAATACTACCCCCCAAATCCCTCCCTCATGAAAAAAACTAAATTTAAAAGCTTTTCTCTCTGAATAATACTATTGAAGTTACGTCTCAGAGTAAATTATTAGTGATTATAGCGGATTATAATCTTAAATTCAATCATATACAAACTTCATTAACAAAACTCACTAAAAACTAAGGATGCCAAAAACGTTTTCACCAACACGACTAAAACTACACTCACCACTATTTATCTCCTCCCCACACTACTTCATATCACTCCCATCTTTACTAACTTCTATGTATCATAAAAGCAAATCTTGAAAAATGCTGTAAATAAAGTGACTACATTTGCAGTAAATATCCCTTTCATAAACTATAACTGTATAACACTAAAAGGAACTATCCCATCAACTAACATATACACAGCTTCTTACCACCTGTAAAATTATCCAGCATCCATCTGCTTGTCCAGCCCTAAATTTCTTTCTGCACAAGTATGTTACCACACAGTCAGTACATTCCAATTAACAAAACCTCCTGTCTGCCCACAAACTTATCAAATTTTGTTGCTAAAGCCAGTATCTCCCTTCTTATATCTTTCAGGTGAATACTACCCCTCCCCCAGTCCTTTAAAATCATTCTGAAGGACTTCCTAATGAAAATCTGGCTTTATCCTTGCTCACCATAGGATAAACTATATCTATAAATATGAACAAGTATCTGTTCATGCCTTACACCTCCTTACTCTCCTTTCTTCATTCACCTCCTTAATTTAATCAATTCCTCCCATTTTTTTCCTCTAACTTCATATTGTAATTCCAGTTTGTATTATACTGATTTACCTTTAATTTCTCTAAACTGGATGCAATTTCTCTAAATATTAAATCATTGTGATATAAGTTTATTTTAAAACAAAATTGTCACATTATGACTAATTTGGTATATGTATTGAACCCGTAGATGTTTTTGCATTATTTTTTAAGATTGTGAAATTGTTATTCTTAAAATGCTTTTATAAAACTTTGGAGGTTTTCTCCCTGTGCCTCCGCTGAAAATGAGTGTCTCTATACACACACATACATACATACATAGCACTTGAATATATGTGTATTTACACACACAGACAAACACATATAGTATGGTCAGTACACTGGAGACTCAGTGTATGTTTTCAGTTTATTTTATTAGTGGTGCATTTTATTTACAGTGCATTTATACCAACTCAATGTTATTTCTAAGAACAGAAACACACTATTAGACATACTGACAGTCCAGTCTACTTTTTTCTGAAAATTTTTTAGGAATCGACAATCCATGGTGCTACAGCTTACAAAAAGTAGCCCATAGCCTTCACAACTTTGACTGCGCAACAGATTACAGTAAATTCACAGGTGAAATGTTATTCCACAAGTTACACTTCAGGTTCTATTCCTCTGCATGTAAATTAACATATTGTGATTACCAAAAGAGCCCCCATTCTTGGTTAGCAAATCCATCTTCACATTAGGCCAATGTCTGTAATTGTTTAGACTATAGGCCTTCCTTCTAATAGCATTCAACAGACAATTTTATTTGCCTAGCAAGGTGTTAATGGAATGACCTTGTATACATATAGCAAAGGTAATCAATACAAGGTTTTCACTTCCACAAATCATAGTATATAAGCATATTGCACTAGGGGAAACAATGCATATGTCCAAAAAAGCTCACCATTCCAACACAGACCCCCCTAATTATTACTAACTTTGATGGGTTATGGAGTTGAGATTATACATTCACATGTGGGTTCTCATTTCCTAGCCTGTATTTAACTTTAAACTTAATGTCTGCAGGGACAAGCCATCTTCTTAATTTGGGGTTGATGTCTCTATCTCGGTGTATCAATTGTAGGGATGCCAGGTCAGTTACTGGGGTGGAGTTGCGTCCCATAAATAATACTGATGGTAAGTCAGTGCCTACATAGCCCATATATTTAGCTTCAGTTCAGTTAAATGTGACTCACAACACTTTTAATATATTACTATGCCTTTAAGGTAAACAACTGAGTATCTGATATAAGGTTGCAAATCTCTATCCATAAGTCTTTGAAATGTGTCAGGAGCATTGTAAAGTCTAAATGGTAAGAAATTATAATGGAAAAGACTGTCTGCAGTGGAAAAAATGCTATATTCTATTGGAGTTCAGAGACAAAATTGACAGTAAGTCTGGATCTAATCTTAGGTGGTCAAAAAGCTTGCTTTCCATAGCCTGTCTATGAGCTCATCCTTCTGGGCACTAAGTGTCAAATTTGGATATTTTATTCAATTTGCAGAAATCAGTACAAAATATTATGGAGGTACCTAGCTGATATACTAACACAATTGCAGTTCGTTTTAGGACTCATTTTTAAATGCCAACTTAGTCGTTTTGCTCTGTTTTTTACTTATTGCTTTTCTTTGTGATTCTGATATTTATCCATATTAGGTTTGAATTTTGCTTACAGCATACTTATACAAAAATACCTTCTTAGGGAAATGCATAAATGATATAAAATGTTTATAGTTGGTGCATCATCTTTCTTGTATTTTTTTGTATTTCTCTGCCAGTTTTCGACACACACAACTTTGCAAGTGCCTCTAACATCAATTCTAATTACAATGGTCAAAAACTGTATTATCTTGTAGTGGTAAATGCTATTGTCTAGCTATTTTCTGAATTAATTTGCACATAAAGTGCAACTGGCAACACTTTTTAATTTCAATTTTATACTGCATTTATAATCTTGTTTTTACTAGGCTGGCTTATTCTGAGAGGTTAATGTACCATGATGACTTGCTCTTGTAAATCCTTTCTCTATTGACCTTATGACTGTTTTACCTCTAAGTTTTCTCAGTTCCTGTAATAAACATACACATGCAACCAACAGGTAGCCTGTCCTATGCATTTTAATTCACATTATGCAATTTTCTCTACCCACATTCCATTCATTTCCTTACTGTCATCATCAAGGTGCACACTTTCTACTTCCCATTAAATTGCATAACAGTTCTTATTTTGGATTACCCCTCCCATTTATTGTAATCTGTAACATGATTTTTATTGTCTAGGGTAACCACTCATTCTCTTGTTAAAGTACCATGGATACTGAATCAATTTACTGGGGTACATCTTTCTTGTCCTTGATGTATGAAATTGTTTCATAGGTATTCTGCAGTTTGCAGCTATATTGTATCTCAGTGGATTTTGACTGTTAAAGTATGCCTGATACAGGAGGTACAATCCTGTGATACGCAAGCTATGATGCATAGCACCATTGTACCGAGGGAAGACAGATGCAGACTGCGCACAAAGAGGAATACCTAATGCTAGCATCCACTAAAATACTATGGCAGGATATACACTTTATGAGAGGGAATGCTGAAACACTTTGCAGTCATAACACCAGACTGCCTACAGTACAACTGATCTATATCTATCCTAAATGTATATGAAACCTTCTCTGAAGAATGGCTTGAGTATAGTATAGGTGAAATTCCCCATATCAGCCATTACATTGTATTCTGCTATGTAGCACAAATTAGAATAAATCCGGTCTGATGATTTGTCTTATAACATTGGCGGTTTGCATTAAGACTCACTGCATTTCCTCTAATATTAGTCTTAAACACAATTAGATTAGGGACATTTTGCAGATTTCTACTTTTGAATTGAGTTGATAGACCCACTGGATCAGTAACTGTATGGTTTTGTTTAAGATCGGTCCTGCTTTATTACAGTCTCCATTGGCTGTAGATTTAGAGTCATATATGCATTATATATATATATATATATATATATATATATATATATATATATAGTTTGATGGATTCCTTGTGAATGTTTGTGAAATTGTCAGGGCAAGCCTCAGAAAAGGGTGAATTTAAGTATGATTTCAAGGAAATAGATACTAACACCAAGTGTTCCTTCTTCTGTGAGGTAAAAGACACTTATAGCTAATATATGAATAGGTTACAAGGGTATGACGTGTACCTCCCACATTGGAGTGGTACATAGGGACCAGGTCCCTGGGAAACATGCTTTTTAGATTGGATGGCGACTTTCATACTTTTCTGTTATGTTATATGTATTAAACTTTTTTTGAGTTTAATGAATTACATTGAAGTGTCTTGAACTTTTGATTGAGACTCTAGTGTGATAAAGCAAAAGAGTTCAATACCATACCAGACAAAATAAGCCTGTGTAAGTTTTAATAGTTGAATACTAACAGACATTTCACCTGATACGTATTTGTTCACATGTGATAAAGCAACAAATGAAATGATTAGGAGGGAATATGAAAAATAAAAATCTAATATCAAAACTAATATTCCTCAGAATTAAGTTTAGTACATTCACAGTTTAATTTATTAGTTTTCTGAATAAAGTTAGTGGATGATATCTGGTTAACAACATAAAGAACAGACATCCTGGAAGGAGTTACACTGAGATAGGTACTCAATGCTAAACTATAGCTTGGATCAAAAGACAAACTTAGGAAAATAATAGGGGAAGTATTCCAAAGTCACAACAATCATTGTTTACTGAAGTACCTGCTAGAAAGTAACAGCTGACTACAAAAAAATATTTCTTTTTCATAATTGGTTTTGAAGTCATTCAAGAAATGATGAAAAATTATTCAGGAGCAAGAAATGCCTTAGATAAATTACAGAGGGTCATTAACGAAAGTTTGATAAATTCAGGAAGGACAACAAAAAGTCAAACAAAAGAGCAAAAAGTATCAAAGGACAGTTCATAAAATCCCTGGAGGCAAGTATAATTTTAGCATATGGGATGGAAAAAATGTATATTGAAATTATTACCCCCCCCCAAAAAAAAAAAAAAAAACAAAAAGAAACAAATCAGTGAGTCCAAACAAAAAAGTGGGATTTGGGAGATCTTCAGAAAGAAAATATAATGACTTATTTTTAAATATGTTGGAAAGATATATAAACAAAACTGTTAGGAACCAGATAGCCGGATGTCAGTAAAGGCAAGTGTACATAAAATTCATTCTTACTTTGTGATTTTTTTTACCTTTACTTCAAGACTTGGTCATGAATAATGCAAGGGCATACAATAATGAAGGCCCATAAGGGATGGAAACAAGGATTTTGACAGCCTATTTAATTAAGCTATAAACCTAAAGATAGAAATGCAACATGATAAGAGAAGCAGCAAACTACAAATTTCAGAATACTGTCTTCATCTGATCTGCTGGACAATAATACAGGGTGTCAGGCTTACTAAGCAGTCCATGGAAGTCCATAGAAGAGATTGTAAAAACAAGGACAGAGAATCAAAGTAAAAAAAAGTGCATAGACAAGCCCCCTAGAAAAAGAGCGAAATATGTAAGTGAATACATGTTTTCAGAAAAAGAAAACATTTTCTAACATCCGGGAATGACTGACAGGACCAGCACAGCAAAACAGAGAATGAGGTGCAATCCTCAACGGACAGGTTGGAACCTAGGAACTATCTAATTATACTTCTTTATTGATCTCACTTTTGCTTGTGCTTTAATGTGCTCAGGTAGTAGCATAAAATGGTCCCTGGAAATCTGCATGGTTGGCAAACAAAAATAAAACACTAAGTATAAACCCATACGCAAAGTCATACTTATTCCTGGTTAACAAGTAAAACTAAATAAAGTAAAAACAAAACAAAAACAAACAAAACAATTATATACTTTTAAACACATACACTAAGGTTCCCTTCCTTATTCATACTGTTCCTGTAACACAGATCAATATTAATATGTCAACAGACTTAAACAAAGTATATGGGCTATTGTTGGAAGTATTTAGGAAGCACTGTCAAGTTATTTGACTTGTTGGAATCAAATGATTTTGCTATACTTAGTTTTACACTTGGTCTAAAGACTAGTCTAGTCTAAAGATGAGATTGCTCATAGGAAAGAGAAGAGAGTTGACTCAGTGTGATGTATAGAAAGAGTTGTACAAATAACACAGTTTCGTAAAATTTGCTTGTGACACAGTAAATAAAGATCTGGCATTGTTCTAGGCAAGTAGATATATATGATCAGACAGTTTGTCATGATATCCTGAAAGAAATCCCTAGGTCAAGGCTAGAGCATTGCTTACAGTGCAAGCTGCATTGCAAAACTGAGGAAGCTCAATGAAACATAGACAGACGTAAATGATTTGTGATATTCAGATATGACATGCTGAAAGGTAGGTGAGCAAAGGTTTTAAGATGAACAGAAAGCCATGAAATGCAGCTTGACAGATGAGGCTAAATGCTGGTTGCATGCTAAATGAAAGGAGAAAGCAACTAGCATCTGAAAGATTGAAATCCAGCATAAGAACAGTCAACAGATGCTATCTTTATTAAAAGTGCACGGTCTGAGCAAGGTTTCACAGCTTTTTTTTTTTTTAAGAAAGCAGCGCATTTATTCCTAGCATCTATAGAATTTGACCTTTAAGAAATTCAATTAACACAGACCAACAGCTTTAACAGAACATTTTATTAACTAAAGACAGACAGTTTGGGCAGACACTAATAGGGCCGAAGGTTAATAAATCAGTAAACAAAAGAAAGAAAATTATGAACATTGACATGAGAAAAGACTATCAAGTTGAGGAGGATTGTGAGTGTGCTTTCATCTTCAATTCATGAAGAATCTGAAGGAGGGAATATAGGTCAAAACTTAAATAAATAAAATAAAATAGTAGCTTTTCAGTGTAAATACATGCCAGCCGTAACCTTTGCTGGTGTGCAGACTTGAAGGACAGCTCCTCTCCCTCTGGCCAATTTCTTTCCATTTAAGTTTGTTGGTTTCATCCGTTAGTATCCATGCTTGTGATTAGACCATCTGAAAATACAGTTTAATTTTAAGTTTAGATAGATTAAAACTTCTGTTCATCAGGTGTTGCAGTTTAGGATGAATATTGAATGATACCTAAGTGAAAGAAAACAATATTGGCCTCTGGTTCTTCCTCTTTTATTCAACGTAAGCAGAATATTAAGAGGCAATAATTTTGTATACTTACATGTCAAATGTGTTTGCAGCCCACTAAAGAAGATGTTTATGCAAATTGTATTTCTACATCTAAATATTGTGTTGTAGACCATAACTATATCTGTGCTGTTTATACAATGTACAAAACAATGTAACAATGTAATTTATATACATTAGTTTGTCTTAAAGACAGAGTGTAGCTACCTGATTAGAGATTATTTGTATCTTTATCACTGGCATTTGAAACAGCCTGTTAACAAACTGAGAGAATTAATACCTCTCTAGCTCTTTCTCTTGCATAAGGACATGATCTTGCCACAGATGGAACTGCATTATTTATATAACATTTATTTATACCATTGTCAGAAGCATGGATATGTTCACAGTTCAAATTAACTTTTGCATATGTCATAAGATGAAAAGAAAATCATGTAATACACAAAATCTTAAAGTCTATACTTAATCTAAAGCTGCACTATATATATATATTCCACATCCCACATTTTTTTAAAACCAATGTGCACTTTAACATACACTAATACATATGATATAATGTGATGTGGTTATATTTACAGTACTCCAAAATCTACAACGAACACATACTAGTATGCACTGATTTACCTTACAATGAATATCTAAATTCTACAGTAGCAGGATTTTTAATACTGTTCTGTCAATGGAATATTCAACTTTTCTATACAGGCGATTTGGACATTCACTGAGTCTTAAAATATTTTTATTGGTCTTCATATCTTGTTACAGGTATGTATTTTGAAACCACCTCAGTTATAAGAAAGTGCAAGGACTCATTTAATGATTCATCTTGAATAACTGCCTAACCCACGATACTTCTTGCTGATGTTGAGGACTCATTCTGTCTATTTGCTGAACATTCTGTTCAGCTTCATTACATGTTTCTGACCACCCTGAAATCTGGCTTTTATTGGGTTGTTATTCTCTGAATGCGCACTCCAGACATGAAGTTCATTGATTCTATTCCCTACTGAGGTATCCTTGATTAAATTACACACACACATATCATAAGTTTGTTCTGCATATTTGCAAATCTGATCCTTGAACATAACTGGGTTTGGGTGCTTTTTCCACTGCATTTTTTTTTTTTTGGGGGGGGGGGGTAACAATGTCATGCATTCAATAACATTTGTACTTTGTCTACCTCCCTCTTACAAAACCATCTTTTATTTCATCAAATGAGCAGAATCTCCTTGATTATCTATTAATAAGAAAGCGATAGCTAGTGAATATTTACTTTTAACTTTGTACTCATCAACTGCTGTACAAGTGATAATTCAATACCTTGCAGTCATATGATTTTGTTCTAGTATTTGTTTGTGTCTTTCGGCTTTTCCCATTTAGGGGTCGCCACAGTGGAACGCCAGTCTGCTAATGATTGGTAGTTGATGTTTACGTGCCGAGTTACCAGCCCTGACGCACAACCTTCAACTAAGGTACGCCCATTCACGCATGTCTCCACGCAGAAGATGCTCTAGCTGAGGTGACAACGCTACCGCAGCACCACCACCGTGGATCTATAATTTTGTTCTAGTATAATAAAGTAAATTCCCATGAGTCTTATAACTTCCATTTTTTTATGTCTCTCTTTTTTTTTTTCTTTTGAATAATTATTTCCATTTAGCCATGAATATATTAAACATGAAGTGATGTGCCTGAATTTCCATGCATCCACAAATTTCTTGTATTCTAGACATGCAAATTATGAAGCATTTTCACATATGAATGTGCCAGTATTACATTGTTTTAAAAAACATAATCACCAGTGTAGCAATAAGTCAGACTTATAGCATCTTAGGTATGTAGTGAGATGTTGGCTTTTCTTTAATTTTCTGATCTTGATTGATAGTACACACACCTCTATCACCCTTTTCAGTTTGTTTTCATATTTCTTCCCAATACATCAGTCTTTGTTCCTTTCCTAACACTTTGAAATTCCACATTTAGACTCATGCATTGTTTCCAGCACTGATTGTCTGAACAGACCAGGCAATATGATTTTATCTGACTGAATCATCAGACCTAGTATACAGCTAATTTTATTCCTGTAAGGGTAGTACACTTTATGCACTGCTGATAAGAGAGCAAGCCATACAGTCACAAAAATCTTTAATAGTAAGTGTGTTTATCACTCTTCTTCTGTTCACTTCCTAAATTCCTTTATTTTCTCATCTGACATCAGGAGATTTGACGTGAGTCAATATTTATAAGCCTTCCTTCTACACACAGTTTCGTAGGTGAATATTAGCAAGTGCCCTTATTGCAAGCCTAAACAATTTCCCTTTTGGTTCCTGATTTAAGTAACCCCATTTGGTGTTAGATTGCCCTTATCCATCCCATGGTCAATAATATTATATTACCCTTAATGTGAATAACTGGGATCATACCATAAATAATTTCAGGGGACCCATGCATGGCATAAAGCATTTAGGAGATATGTCTGTACATTAGTACTACAGGGGCAGCCCTGGGGAAAAGTTCTGTTACTCAACCATAGATCCAAGTTGCTGTTTAATATGGACAGGGATGAGTTTTGCTTTATGTGTGTTTTCTCATTCTCTGTGAGATAAACCTGTCCTTGATTCTGCTGATGTTGCAGAAGACGTTTAGATCCCTAGGCTGAGCATTACTGTTGATATATGACTTGCTGATATATATATATATGTATATATATATATATATATATATATATGTATATATACGTATGTATGCACTAGGTCCATCAGTACTGGGTTGGAGGATGCCTTATATGCCAGACACTAGTCACATGTTAATAGGCTGTAGGATGCATGTTATAGTGACAGAGCTTTGAGTTGGTCCACGTAGGACATACGTTTAGTCCTTGTGTACTTTTGGTAAGATATCTCTATGTGCATTCCAGTAGTGTGTGTCTTGCAGATACCTGCCAAAGGGGGTATTATACTCATGACTGGCTTAATGAAGGCTGAGTTAAGGGGGGCAATAGCATCTCTAGATCTAGACACAATCCCTTTGTTTATAAGCTGGGCAGTATAGAAGGACTTTTTTATGACAATGGCCATATTTTGGTTGAAAAATGTTTTCTTCTTTCCGCATGGATAGATTCCACTTAATATTCCAGTTATATGATCCTGATTACCTGACAGAAAGTGTACTATCCAATAAAACTCCTATAGCTTGAGTGGTGACCTTTGTAATTGTGAAGAAAACTTTTAAAAGGACTTAATGATGATGTTCTGCAAGAATTTGATCATCCGTGACCAACACGTCTTTCATATATGTAAATATGAAATCTCACAACTGTACACAATGACAAACATTTGATTCTTTATTTGTTTGCATTTATTTATGTAGAAGGTTTGACTGGGCAGAAATCCATTTTTAGTGTAGGCCCAAGGAGAAAAGCTCTTAAGAGTACAATACAAATGTAAATACATAAGAGTAAATAAATAAGTAAAACAAAAAAAAAAAAAACTTAATATACTTGATGTTGGTCTGTTCAGCAGTAAATGCTAATGATCAGTATGCTGCTGGTATACTCTCTTGACTAAGTGCTGCCAAAGTTCAAAACTGACTGTCATCAGCTTGCAACACAGCCAGTTTAGTAATATCATAATATTTCAGATTTTTTAAATGGTCAAAGCTTTTTATATTTCCTCAGTTAGCTTCATCTGCCAGAAAATAAAGTTAGTATACGCCATTGAAAAATATTGTGTATTTGTCATAGTGGCCAAAACTTGTCAGCTCTTTGCAATAAATATTTTTCTCTTTTTCTCAATTCATTTCATTCTTATTCTGTGAGTTTATATTGATCTTTGTTTTTCACCTCACTGTTTTACTGTTTATGAATTCAGTAGGTTGTGCTTGCTCAACAATCATACCTGCAATGTAATTCCTTGAGCCCTTGTTCTAATCTTTATTGCATAGCAATTTTGTCTATTCTTGGCACATAGACTACAGCTGGGGATATTATAATGTGCTGCTTTCCAGGCAAACAGACTAGCTCACTGATTAAATCTTCAGATTCCTGCAAGGCAATATTGTTTCTGTCACAGTATATTTCTAGCAAATAATTCCAGTTTTCTGCACTACATTTTAAAGTTTTCATTCATATTGTTTCAAATGAGCTGCATATTATTTAGAGATCACATTGCTTTTTTGCATGCTTTGGCAACATTTTGCTGTGCATCTGCACAAAATTATATAAAAATCTTTAAAAAATCAAAAACAAGTAGCAAGGGTCATGTATTAATAGGGTAAGAACGTTTGTGTTTATTCACTAGCATCTTCATCTGAAAACTGAAATAAAATAATTTAATATATACATCAAACAGTTGTATAGATCAAACATATGTTTTCCAAATATATCAGCATGAAATGCCCCCCAAACTCCCACCCCCCCAAAAAGTAAAACATTTTGTAATTAATAACTTTCATAAGAAGTATTAATCAGAAATATTTTGCTGGTTTTCTTTAGGCAGCACAAAAGTTTTATTTGTCTCTAAGCTCTTGGGTCAGTTGAAATATAATTCTGTCTGCCATCTATGTTCTGCTGACTCCAACCAGTTATTAAAGCCAACACTCCTGGCATCCATTTGAACATGTTCCAAAACAAATAATAATGAAACAATACATACATTTCAAACAGTGTTTAACCAAAGCATATCCAAGTTCACAAACTCCTTTGAGGGCAAATGCATCACATGAAGGACACGTGGATGTGTACACTACATCAAATGAATTGTATCTCCAGTTTTTTTCTCTATATTTAAATGTACTAAAGTCAAGTTTTTTATGTACTTGTAGTACCTGCAAATCCTACATTTACAAGATCTCTGTTTCTTTGTTTTCAGTTAAATACATCTATGTACACTTATATTTCCACTTTGTTCAATTGCATTTTTAAATGAGTATAATTTTTATAAACCTGTTTCAGATAACTGCTTAAAACATTGTATGTTTTTGACTACCCATAATTAGCAATTACTTTCTATATATTTTAATAGCAATATAATTAAGATAATTAGTCACTACTAATGCACATTTAAAATATTTATCATTATGGTTCACTTTATTCTTCCTTAAGAATTCTTGTCAGCATTTGCCATCCCTTCTTTAGCTATGCTATCAGTCCATAAATTGCCATATTTCTTCTCAAAAACAAAGTATTAATGACTTCAACTTCTTCTTCTTCAGAAAAAAATATAGACAGTTTTTATTCCTAGACATTCATATACAATGTCCCATTTCACAAAATTAGGATGATAACTAGGAAATGCAACTATTTGTTAAGAAAAGTTGATTTCCCATATAGACTGGATTCAGATCTATTGCTTCCTGAATTATATGCTAATATGATATCCAAGTTTTTGATACAGCTGATGTGATTTTCAAAAAAAAAAAAAAATACTAGCATTTAAATCCAAATAAAAATTTATCACTCTGTATAAAACTAGATCATCAGTTAAGATTTATAAATGTATGTATTTACATGAGTCTAATTTGTTTAGGCATTGTACTTCCCATTGGGATAAGAATAAGTTTTTAAAAAAAGAGAGAGAGAATTGTAACTGACACAATTTCCTTACTGACCATTGAAAAAGAAGTCATTTCAGAAACAAAATGCTAAGAGTCATTGATGAAAGATAAGATAACTATTGTTAATTTATTCAACCTGTTGTCTGTAGCTACTATAAGAAGGAAAGAAAGATGTGTCAGATTCCTGTGTATCTTTGGAATATCTAAAAATATACCTAATGCAGAATATATTACTTTAGAAAAAGGCCTACTATTAATACACCTGTTATTCAACACATCAAACAGACAGTAATTCATTTGTGTAAACTCTATACTTCTCCAGTTTGCTAAATCATTTTGTTCATCACTGATCATATAAACATAAAATAAAATCATAGAAGTATCTGTAATGGCATTTGCACACACACACACACACACACACACACACACACACACACACAGACACACACACACACACACACACACACACACACACACACACACACACATATATATATATATATATATATATATATATATATTATTTATTTATTTACATTTGTTGACTGGGAAAATCCAACTGGACACAGGTTCTTTTTTAGCGGAGGCTCGAGGAGAAAAGCTCCATAATAAAAACAATTAAAAACAACAATTAATTACAAGTTACAAGAAGTATAGGTAAGTTTTGTTTAACAATCGTAGTAAACAGTTATAGTTCAAAATGAAATTAAGTATTTAGTTAAATGGTACAACACTTAATATCATTGGTGCCATAAAGACTAGCAAGTACTCTAATAGCTGAGCTAGCCGCTATTACCCTTGAATAACAGTGGCTAAGATTATAGCTGAGATATAGGTTTACAAGCAATGTATTTGTCTGCAATCCAAAGATATTTAGTGGGGTGGAAGAAAGGGATTAGAGAGGTTGGGGTAGAGATATTAGAGAGATTTACTACAGGGGCATGCCCAGTGCTCTTTTAGATGAGATTTTAGAGCAGCCTTGCAGTTAGTGCGTGATGACCGAGAAGTTATAGGTGAGGAAGGGTATTCCATTATTCTGCTATGAACTAGGAGAAGAGAGCTTCTCCAGCAGAGTTCCTGGTTCTAGTTAACTGTAACTGATTTTTGTTGCTGGAGCATAGTGGTCTGGTGCTATGATAGGGTTGCAGTAGATTTTGGAGGGAGGGGACTTTTAGAGGATGATTTAGTAGTTTGTGGGTGAGTGAGAGTTGGTACCATTGAAGGAGGTGAGGGAGTTCTAGCCAGCCTAGTTTAATAAGTGAAGTGCAGTGGTGGCGACGGTAGTTTCCACCAGTGGCAAATCTTGCTATTTTGTTGTAGCAAGCTTCGAATTTACCTAACTCACTTTGCCTTAGGTTGGTAAATATTGGAGAGGCGTAGAGTAGGGTGGAGATAAGGTGGCTATTTGAAACTGAAATCTTGGCTGTTTTGGTGAGGAATTGCTTATTTCTGTATAAAGCTCCTAGTTTTTTGTGTACTTTTTTTATGGTTAACGAGATGTGGATGTCAAACTTGAGATTATTGTCAATTTCAACTCCAAGTAGTGTGGTGCAATCTGTTGGGGGGATAATGGTGTTGTCCTTGACTTTAATATTAAATTGGTGGGTGTTTAAATTGTGTTTGGTGGGTTGGAAAATTAGGAGTTTTGTTTTGTTTTGGTTAAGTATTAATTGTGCACCTGAAAGCCAAGTTTCAACTGAGGAAAAGGCTTCC
This sequence comes from Protopterus annectens, assembly GCF_019279795.1. Lineage (NCBI taxonomy): Eukaryota > Metazoa > Chordata > Ceratodontiformes > Protopteridae > Protopterus > Protopterus annectens. The sequence continues at coordinate 466,909,790 of NC_056743.1, read as the reverse complement.
TGTGTGGTCTTTTAAAGTTCAGGTAGGGAGTGGGCTGAGCAGATGATGGTGGAATTATCTGTATACTGTATGAGAGTGGCCTGTTTGGTAGCAGAGGTTAGATTATTAGTGAATATGGAGAAGAGTAAGGGTCCAAGGATGGATCCTTGGGGGACACCTATTGAGACAGGGAGTTGGGGGGATATATCATTATGCCAAACAACGGATTGATAGTGGTTAGTCAGGTAGCTCTGGAACCATTTTGTGACAGATTGAGAGAAGGATAGAGTATTGAGGACAGTGATGAGTTGTTTATGAGAGACAATGCTGAATGCTTTAGATAGGTCTAGAAAATTTGCAGAGGTGAAATAATCATTGTTTTTATGTTGAAGGATTGTATTAGTGAAAGCAAGTAAGGCAGTGGTTGTACTGTGGTATGGTCGGAAACCATGTTGTGTGTTAGATAGGAGGTTGTTAGTAAGGAGGTAGTTTAGAACTTGAGAGTGAATGCATCTCTCAAGTATTTTTGATAGAGAAGACAGAATTGCTATGGGCCAGTAGTTGGTGAATTCTGTGGAGGGGGATAATGTGGGATATTTTCTATTGTGAAGGGACATAGCTTTCAGATAAAGATCGGTTAATCAGGATTGCAAGTGTGTAGGCTAGGGCTTCAGCTGCAATTTTAAGGTACTCGGCTGGGAGGTTGTCAGCTGCTAGTTTTGTGGGCTTTAGTTTCGATAAGAGTTTTTTTTATGTTGGAGGTAGGGATAGGAGAGAAAGCGAATGCGGTGGGCAGGTTACTAGGTGTAGTTGGAGGGGGTAGGGGAGAGGGATTGTGCTGTTTTGCTAGTGATAGAATGGTTTGTGTGAAGTGAGTGTTGAAAGAGGTGGCAATGTTTTCAGAGGAGTTTGTTTTGTTTGGTGGAGGGCTTCCTACTTTTTCTGGGTGGATGATGGAGTTGATGGTTGACCAGAATTGTTTTTGGGTGGAGTTCAGTGCAGACTGGTAATATAGGATTATGTCCTGTTTTATTAATTTTTTTACTTTGTTACGTAATTCACAGAATTTCTGTCTATCAGAGGGTTTTTTGTCTTGTGACAGTGATTCCAGGCTCTAGCTCAGTTTTTTTCATTTCTGATCTAGTGGCTTTTTGTAGCCATGGGGAGGACTGGGCTTTAACTCTAGTAAATCTTGTGGGCACATGGGCATGTACATGCTATTCTTAACAGAAACTGTAAATTACTACCCAAAGCGTGGTTGTAATATTAAGTTGCAAGATCAGTATTTTTTGTAAAACATTTTAAATCAGCAATGGCTGTGTAACAGAAGTTAATTTAGCTGGAACGCAAGAAAAAAACATCACATTTTTTGTCTGTGGTACAGAAAAAAAAACAGAATTATTCAAATTATGAATTTTTATCTACTACAACATCTATTTCCATGACTGCATCCTCTGAAGCTTGGTCTGCATCTCTGCAGAAAATAACTGTCTTGATTTTTAATTTGATTGTATCTCATAGTTTGCTCTTGAGAATGATATTGAAGATGTTCAGACTAGTTAGGGAACAGCATTTTAAGTCAATATGAAAGTAGATAATTGGGTTGTAAAAATATCATTGGGAGTAGTAGCAGGAAGTATATTGATTTTGGAGTAATAGGCAATATTTTTGTACAATGAACTTTTGTTTAAGACATATGCAGTCCCTTGTTCATTAGCAATCTTAAATATTTTCTCTCTTTGATGTTTTGTTTTGTTTTTGTGACAGTTCAGACATCGGAGCAGGGTTTGATAATAGTATTCACTTGAAAGTCTTGATGCTTCATAAACTCAGAATTCAAATTGTCTAATGCAGTGGCTATATATGCTTTAACACTGTCTAGTGAAACCCTCACACATGTGCCAGCTCAAATATGCAAATGAATTTCTGTATTTTTTTCTCTTATTAATGCTAAGATGTTTACATGCAAAGCAGGTTAAACTATTTAGTTAATTCATAGTGTGATATTCACACTTACACATGTATATGTAGATCTATAGACAGATATATTGATAAACAGAGAAAGATATGGTTATATAGACATAGATATATAGATCTACGCACATATCAATAATATCTGACAAATGCTTTTCATTTTGTGCTCTGAATATGTCAGCAGTGTAACTGTGATTGCCTAAATTTCTGTTATTACGTCAACATTTTAAATGACGATTCAATATATTACACACAACCCCATTCTCCAGCCTAAAACAATAATTATGCCATCAGTAATTATTCTCTCAGTCCTACAGTTATCCTCTGCATTAGTTTTTGTCACTGTCTACTGTACTCTTTATCTCCATTTCTAGGGTTCATAAAAATGACAGCTTGTTCTCAGCTTTAGTCAGTCCAAATCATTTTTACATATTTGCACAGACTGATTTCTTCCACCCCATAGACTACAAATCATAGTAAAGTCAATGATCTTCTTCCATTCTTACTTATAACTAGAGCTAGTGCACACACTTTTATTTTTAAATGCATAGCACTTCTGGGATACTGCATGACTCTCTGATACATTATTGTAATAATAATAATAATAATAGTAATAATAAAAGGGTGCAACGAAGAAGGAGGTATAATTACTTGACTAATCACAAAAGTTTTGGATGTGACATAAGGAAAAATGTCTTGCTATAATGGAAGGTGAATAAAAGGAATAAGCATCCAGGGGATTCAATAGGTGCACTGAATCTTTTAGAAAAACCCAGGACTGATGATGGAGAGGAATGAGAGCTTGGGGAGCAGTAGCACAGTAATAGTGGCACCCAAAACAGCAATCAAAATTAAAACCTCATTGCTATGCAAAATAACATAATATACTTTCATCCAAGAACATTGGATGTGTCATTTATCCTCCCTCATTTTAATGATACTACATAAAATATGTTGCTAATAGGTGACTTTTTGGCAGCTAATGAACAGTAGAAGTGATTATATTAGAATTGCACTAGTATATAGTAGGAATATCTTAATTATTTTCACTTATTTACTATCTTACACTCCTTCAGTTTTTTTGTCACACAAACATTTTGCATACTTCTACATTTTACTTCCAGTGCAAGTCAAAAGTATACTCAAGCATATGCTTTAAACTCAGCCGAGTACATTCTTTTCAAGATATTTCTTAGAAGCTTTGAGGATTTTAGAGTGTCTATAGTATGCCACATAGCTATGAACATAGATTGCATAAAAATAGGAATATTATTCTGGAAACAACCTTTGTTATAGCTGTAAGGGACAACACATCACAGTTATGTGTACATTTCTGAAGAACATGGAGGAACACTGGGAGAAATGTGTACATTTTAAACTGCAGCTTGAGTGATCAACAATAACAGACAGTAAACACAGAATGAAAACTTCTGTTTATACTCTTGCTAACTGTCCAGGAGCTTTCTTCTAGAGATATAAATAAAAACCTTGGTGATCTAGCATATTATCGGAGTTGTAAAATATAGCCTGCATGATAGTGGACTAGGCAGTAATGTACTGTACAGATGTGCATTAACTATTGTGATGTTGGAGAACATGACGTATATTAATGTCAAGGAAAGTAGAAGGCCAAGTGCAAACTTCTTCTTGTAAATGAGTACCACTCCCTTCATAAATTGCTCAGAGGCCATCTGTCCACTCTGGCAAAATGATTGAATCTTTGCAGCGTGTTATAGAGTAGGTCACTCATTCTGATACAGTCATTAGTAGACCACAAAGTAAACAAAAGCAAGATAAATGAAACGAAAAGTGAGGGGAAGACAAATAATAGTTTCTTGTGTGGAGGAGTCATAATGTTTCATAATGGTGTAAAAAATCACCATAAACTATATTTTTCAAGAATGCTAATTGACTTTCAACACACTTCTTGTTCACAATTTTAATACAAACCAGGTGTATATCAATTGTGTTACTTACAAAATTTACATGTGAATATATCTGACTTGTACCTGAATTAGCACTTAAATTCTACCCGTATAAAGAGAATATATATATATATATATATATATATATATATAGAGAGAGAGAGAGAGTTTATTTTGGATGTTTAAGAACATTTTAGCTGTGATATTGATATTTAAATGAGTTATTAATAGGTATGCTATTGGTTTGCTAAATATCACCTTCATTAAAAATGGTATTTTTTATTAACTTTACAGATATAACTACAGAAATAATATAGTCTTGTAGAAAAAGATGTAAACAAGTAACACAATGTGCATATTTCCATAAGTGATACAGATCTATTTTAATACATTAAAACTGGAAAACAGATTTCATTTCAGCTGGACACATGCAGGGCTCACATACTCATTATTCTAAATGAAGTGTGCTATCATACTGTGATGAAAGACTTTCCAAAAAAAGATAGTGGAGAGTTTTCATTACTGTCTAGCTCTGTACTATACTGTTAATTAACATATGTCAAGCTTTATAATTCTTTTGTAGTTACTTCTGGTAGTGCTACATATGCAACTGAAATACATTTTTGGTGCACAAACAATATAACTAACTGATTCTGATTCACCCTTTAGCTGATGGCTAAATGAAAATTGTATAAGGAAATATAGTTTGTTGTCACAGGATAAAACATGTGAACTTGTATTAAAAATGTAGTCTCTCTCTTACTAGTATAAAACACTTCCAAATAGGGTTTTGTTACACAGAGCTATATAACTTTATGTCACAAATCATTCAAAGGTGTTTCATACTTGTCTTTTTTGTACCTTAAGAAGGGTGGGTTGGATATCCTATTAAAAAAATGCAGACATGTAAGTACACTCACACACTGAATATGCACAAGCACATAATTAGAAGTATGCATATGAAGATTCACATACTGTAAAATATACACATGCAAACAAATATGAATACTTTGTTAAGAATACAAATAGAACAGAGTTTGGCAGTGCTGGTAAAAATCAGTGAGTGCAGGCAACAGAAGGACATTACAGTCTTGATGTAAGATTGGTTTGTATACCCATTATTAATGGAGCATTCGCATTCACAGTAGCTATAACTCTCCTGTTCTGTGTGCTTGGACTTCATCTGCACAGCAGAAAGGTGAGGAAGTATGTTACTCAACAAATAGGCTACAGGTAATTGCATGAAGAGCAGACATTCGCTTCAACATACTAAAATGGCTTGCATTTATGAACTTCCATTTGGTCCAACAGCAAATGTAGTTTGGGGCAAACTAAGTTGTCCCAGTCCCATGAATAAGGGGGTAAAGGGGTGTGGGGAGGATATAGAGGTAGAAATTAAGGTGAGGATTGTAGTTGGATAGGATGGTGGGATTGTGGTGGTGAAAGGGTTAAGGAGAGAGAGAGATGTGAAAGGAAGTAAGGTAGGGGAAGGTGGGACTTCTGATATGATTAAGTGTTAGGGATTTAAGGAAGTAGGCACATTTGGAGTGAGTTGGTGGTGCAGTAACAACTAGCTTATGTCCAAACGACCTGTAGGTCTTGTGGATGCAGGTAGGCTTTGGATGGTGGGGAGAGAAGGGGTAAGTAACCTGGGTCAGTTCCCTCCTCTCCCTTTGGTGTTTCTACAGTGTTAATTTAATGTGGGGGTGGAGTCTGGGAATATAGGTTGAGCTTACTATAGGGAAGGGAGAAAAAATACTGAGTGCAGAGTGTGCGTGTGGGTGAATGGTTGGGGGGTGGTCAAAAAAAAAAAATATATATATATATATAATATAAAGTGTTGATGTGAGTAGTGCTCAGCTTACCTGGGTGTTGAGGTGTTTCTCTGGTGGTCCTGTAGGCTTGGGGTTGCGGTGGGTGTTTCTCAGTGTCCTGGATTTGTGGTTGAGGTCCTCCTGGTGGTCTGGTGGTATCTCCGGTAGGGTGGTAGGGCCGGTCGCAGTGGTTGGGGTCTTTGTGGTCATCCTGTGCTGCTGAGGTTGTTCCCTGTCATCTGCGTGTCTCCGGGGTATTTGTCGGGCCAGTCGGGCCTTTACAGGTTGAGCCATTCGGTCGAGTGACATACATGGAGGAGGCTGGGCCTGTCGTTACCTCCATCGGGTAGTAGGCCATTGGTGCCATGCAGTCGGGGTAATATTAAAAAAAAAAAGGGAAAGTGTTCTCCCAGTGGTCATGGTAGACGGATGGAGGTCCATTGTTGTAATCTAGTCCCATTAGAGTTGGGGGGGTGGTGGTGGATCACCTCCTCATTCTCCCTGCTGGGTTCATGGGCTGGCCATGTCCATTTCTGGGGAAATGGTTCTCCCGGTGGTTGTGGTAGGCGGTAGCATTGGGGGCTAGTGGCAGATCATCTCCTCGTGTTCCCTGGTGGGTTCGTGGGCTGCTGTGTCTTTGTTGGTTATCCCGGTGGTTGTGGTAGGCGGTGGGTGGTCCATTGTTGTAGTCCGTCCTCATCTGCGTTGGTGGGTAGTTGCGGATTTTCTTTTCGTGCTCCCTGGTAGGTTCGTTGGTTTCCAACTATCTTCTCTGGTCATTCCGTGCTTCAGGATGGCATCACGGTCATTGGGGTGTCCCTGGTGGCTTAGTAGGTTACTTCTGCCATTCTTTCCAAAATTGGGTCTGGGCACCGGTTTGTGCATACTCACTGCGTTCTTTGGCCGTTACCTCTCTGGAGTGTCGTGCTGGGAGGAAATGTAAGTGTTTTTAGGCTTGATTGTGTGAATGGTTATAGGAATGGGTGGCTGGTAGGTAGGGATACAGTTAGAAGGGTAGGATTAATTATTTAATTAATAATAATAATAATAATAATAATAATAATAATATATATATATATATATATATATATATATATATGTATGTATATATATATATATATATATATATATATATATATATATATATATATATATTTATTTTATATATATATATATATATATATATATATATATATATATATATAGATATATATAGATATACATGGGAAGGGATATTAATAGGGGATATTCTAGGGTTAGAAAGGGGTTGGAAATGGTAGGAGATGTGGCTGATGGGTTGGCTGAAAGGTGAAGTGTGTGCAGGCAAGGGCATACTTTAAGGTACCAGGGCAAGGCAATACTAGAGGTTGGGGGGAGTAGGGCAGTCGGGTTTATAGAATAGTTTTAATATTGTGTTTCTCTTTTACAGATGGCTAAATTACCAGAGCTAAGGCAGAGATGGCAACCTATTGTGGCACTAGCAGAGGAGCTGTTCCAGGAGGCGACAACATTGGAGGTGGTACAAGAACCTGAGCAGACCCCGGGTCAGAAGAGGTGAATCACAGCAGTGAGAACTCCAGCTGGAGGGAAAATGCAACAGGCATCACAGCAGGTGGTAGTAGTGGAGACACCGGTTCCCAGTACGTCGCAAGACGAAGGTGCAGGTAATGGTTTTACTATGGCAGTATTGTCAGGGGAGCTAGGGGTTGAGGATTATGGGGGGGGGATGATGATGACTTGTCAGTTGGGGATTTCGGAGATGGTGTGCAAGGGATAGAGGAGGCTCAGAGGTAACTAGCACAGGGTGCCAGGTACCCAGTTAGAGATGCAATGGGGGGGGGGCGGTTGGTTCCGGGGACAGTTCCGTCTTGGGCTCGGAGGTAGGCTCTGATTTTGGGCTGCAGCCTGGGGACTGGTTGGCTACCCAATCTTTGGGCCAGGGGACAGGAGTGGTTTTCCTGACTCCGCTCATTCCAGGCTTGGTTAAGGAAAAAATTTGGAAAAGGGAGTATGTGGATTTATTTGAGCTGATCGATGCAGAAGGGGTCCAATGGCTAGTGAAAGCAGAGTCCTCTAATAGCAAGGACATGTAGACGGCTTTAGCGGCATTGGGAAGGCAGAGGATAGGTAAGCTTTGCCCTACGACATGGGATAATTGGTTGGTTGGCTTTATTTATTTTATGACAGTGCAGCTGGAGAAGGACGGGTCTTTGGCCCTCCCATTTCTAGGCTATTTCCTTACCATTCATGAGGCTCAACGGTTAAGGCCGGGTAATGCTTAACTTTGGTATGATCAGCGTTTCGCAAACGGAAGGCTGTGGACCATTCACATAGTTGGGAGGTGCATCATCCAGATCTATGGTTGGCCACGATGATGGATAGTTATGGGGGCTTTAACAGAAGGTTGAGTGGGGTGGAAACAGCAGGTGTGTGTTGGTCATTTAATAGTGGCTCCTGTTCATGGGTGGGGTGCATATTTGCCCACATTTGTTCAAGATGTGAAGGGGGTCATTTGACCATTGGCTGTGGTCTGCAGGATTTGTCCTGGAATTCTAATGTTATGGATCATGAGGGTGTATTTGGTGGACAAGGCTTCTCACAATGCTTTCAACCAGTCTGGGTGAGGGGTAATTTTCGTGGGTTCCGGGGATTTGGACTCGGGTTCTTTAGAGGCAATAAAGGAAGAGGTGCCATTCCCCATTAAGGTGCAGGTTTTCTGGGGTATGCTTCAACGGTTTCTAGGTCTGGCCATCAAAGAGGAGATAATACAATGATTTCAAGGGGGGTTTCCTATTAAGTCCACTGTGGGAGGGGGTGGTGGGGGTTGGAAGAATTTACCATCTGTTCAAGGTAAAGAGGACATCTTGGAGATTTTACTGGAGAAAGAGTGTCGGGCAGGGCGGTTATTGGATCCTTTTGACAGTCCACCTTTTAGTGCTTACAGAGTGTTGCCTTTGGGGTTGGTGCCGAAGAAGCGAGAGTGGGAATTCAGAGTGATACATCACTTATCATATCCGGAAGGGAATTCAGTAAATGATTTTATTGCAGAAGAGGAGGTTAGGGTGCATTACACTTACTTAGATGATGCAGTGAAAGTGATTAGGGAATTTAGGGAGCCATGGTTGGTTAAGGTCGACATTGAGTCGGCTATTCGATCGTTGCCTATTAGGAGTGAGGATTGGCCACTGCTGGGGATGTGGGTAAGAGATAATTACTAGTTCGATAAAGCTATGCCTATGGGTTGTTCAGTGGCATGTGCGACTTTTGAGAAGTTCAGTACAGTATTGCATTGGATTTGGCAGCAGAGAGTGGGAACTCAAAAGGCAGTGCATTATTTAGATGATTTTTTGATGGTGGGCGAAGGAAGGGTAGGAGCACAGGAGGGGTTGCGGGAGTTTACAATTATATGTGAGGAGTTAGGGGTACCATTGGCTCAGCATAAGATGGAGGGTCTGGCAAGGGCATTAGAATTTCTTGGATTAACAGTTGATGCGGAGCGGGGACTGTTTTGTTTACCAGAGAATACAATAGAGAGGCTTAGGTCGGTGATACGTTCGGTGCTGGGTAAGGATAAGATTCAGATTTGTTCAGCTATGGAGTTGCTTGGGCTTTTGAATTTTGCCTGTCGAGCGGTGCACCCAGGGTGAGCTTTTTTCAGGTCACTGGCATATTTGCTGAAAGGCGGTCAGAGCAAACACCATAGGGTTAGGGTAACCCAGCTGGTGCGGGAGGACTTAGTCTTGTGGAATGGGTTTTTGCAATAATTTAATGGGATATCTTTTTGGCAGTCAGACTGGGTGGGGCAGGAGGAACTATAGTTGTTTATGGATGCAGGTAGGGGTGCTTACATGGGGGCCTATTTCAGGGGTTGTTGGTTTGTGGCTGAATGGCTGCGGGATTGGGAGGAGGTATGGAAGCGGGATGTGGCTTTTCTATAGCTGATGCCTATACGGGCAGCTTCTGTGATGTGGAAGGAGCAATTGAGGTGCAAACATGTAGTTTTCACTCTGACAACATGGCTGTAGTGAGCGTGTTGCAAAAGAAGAAGGCTAAATTGGGTTTGTTATTAATGGTATCACATAAATTGGTTTTGCCTCTTAATAAATTTTTCTTTTACAGGAGTTCATGTGCCTGGCGTAAGGAATGAGATTGCTGATAGCTTGTCCTGATTTCAGTTTTGCAAGTTTCGAGGGATGGTTCCATGGGTGGAAGAGGTGCCAGAAATCCTGCCAGAGGAGGTGTGGAATCTTGAGTTGATGTAGCCAGGCAGTTGGTACCGCATTCCTGGACCTCTTCTATGAGGAAAACATATGGTAGGGCTCTTTCTGATTTTAATCAGTTTATTTTGCAGCTGCCAGAAGAGGAAGGGGTATGGTTGGAGGAATTACTACTGCGATATGTAGCTCGCGCTTGGGGGTTAGGCAAGGCTTTGCAGATGGTTAAGGCAGATTTGGCTGCAATTAGCATTTTCACTAAGGTAGCAGGGTTGCAGGATTTCACTAAGTCTTGGACATTAGGGCATATGTTGAGGGGTTGGGGAGAGTGGTGGTGGAACGTAGGGATATTTGATGGCCACTTACGAGGGTTATATTGAAAGTTTTGTTGAAAGGGTTAGGTTTGTTGCAAAAGGGGTCTCTGGATTATTTTATGTGGGGTATGTTATGTACATGGTTATATTTTGGCGCTTTTCCTATTTCAGAGTTGTTTGGCTCGTTATGTTGGAAGGATGTCATTATAGGGGAGGGTGAGGTTACTATTGCATTAAGGAGGAGTAAGACAGATCAACTGGCTAGGGGATGTGTGGTGCTGCCTAAAACTGACAAGAATCCTTGCATTTGTCCAGTAATATGGACAAAAGAATTTATGAAGAGGCAGAAGGGGAGTGTGGATCAGTTGATATTTTGTTCAGTGGATGGGAAGGTGGTGCCGAGTAGTAGATTCATAACCTTGGTGAGGAGGGTTTTACGTTGCTTGGGATTTCCGGCAGAGAGGTTTGCAGCTCACTCATTCAGGATAGGTAGGGCTTCAGATTTAGCTAGAGAGGGTAGTTCCATTGAATTGATTAAAAGAGTGGGGAGGTGGTCTTCAAATGCATTTTTGTCTTATATTAGATAAGTTGTTGTCTGATTAATTTTTCTTCTTTTCTTTTAGAGAAGCACATTATCATCTTGGGGCATTCGTACATCCACTGGGCAGAGAAGCATGCTTTAGTTAGGGATGATGGGGTAACTTTGGGTTTATCACATATAGTGTGGTCAGTGACTTGGCATGGTGTTAGGGGTCTTAGGTGGGATGGGTTGTTACATGAATTTGAGAGGGCTAAACTGAAGGTGGGTTGTCCTTGCATACTAGTCATTCATTTACGGGGCATTGACTTGGGCATTGTTTTTAAAAAAACAATTAGTGGACATTATGCTGCAGGATTTGATGAAATTACAGGCATTGTACCCGGGTATGGAAATTGTGTGGTCAGAGTTGGTTCCTCATATGTGTTGGAGGGCTGCGTATAGTTATAGGGCAATTGAAAGGTCAGAAGGTGTGTTAATCAAAGGCTGCCTAGGCAATTAAGGAGTTTGGGGATGCATACAATTGATCACAGAGATTTTGGGGATGGAGAGGAGTCTTGGTATCGGACGATGGAGTACACCTTAATGATGTAGGACTGGATCTTTTTAATTTGCATCTGAAACTCCTTTTACAGGATATGATTACGGCTAGGGTTTAGGAGGGGGAACAGACTGGGATCAGGCTGGTGGCGGAGAAGAAGGACAGGATTGTCCTCTTCTGTTCCCCCTCAAAAGAAGGTGGTTATTGGTTAATGGTTTTGGTATGGTGGTGAGGTGAGTAGGTATGCTGCCTCTTTATGTGGGTGAGTAGGTATGCTGAACTGGTGGAGGATGCATCAGGGTGAGTAAATACGCTGCGCTGAGGTAAATTTCATCCAGGGTGAGTGATGACACTGCCCATGTGTTTGGTGTAGTTATTTAAAAGGGGGACGGGACAATAAAGAATGTGGTCTACTGTAAGAAGTTTAATTTGGATGAATAAAAGAGCAAATAACCAGTTTCAAATACTGGATTTAACAGAAAAATTTGATGCGAGTTAAAATATCCATTAAGATTCTTACTATGCCAGATGTACTACTACTTATGTACTTCATTAACTGCAAAGAGCATAGTGGAATGTTGGTAATGACTTGTGCAGCCATATCACTGATTGGTTTAATCTGTTTGTTACATTACTGAATATATATTGGGTGGATAAAATGACATAGCTGCCTAAATAGTTCCGCTTATGCATTTATTTTAGAATTTGATGCTTAAAATTTAAGCATTTACAGTAAAAGTGCACAGTAAGTAACAGTAGAAAAAAGCCAGAAGCATCCCTAAAATTTAAGGATAATAAATAATAATGTGTCAGAGTTATGCAAATTTAAAATTCTGGAACTGAAAATTAGTGTAAATACCTGACCCAAGTTCAGAGTTGGTTCTCCCAAAAAGATGAAGTCTCAGGGCACTTTGAAATAGGGACTTTGTCACACATGCCCAATTTCAGGAAGGTAGCTTATTGTAGAGGTCAAGGGGCAAACTGATAAAAAGATATTGCGTCCTACATAGTCTTGTGGTTAGAATTCCTGGGTTTCACTCAGATGACAGTATGACTCCCACTGTGGAAATGCCTAATATATAAGACCTGTTATATCTCCACAAATCAAACAGTCCCAGTCACACTTGAACCAGGGATCTAAACTTGCTTCAGAAAATAAAACAAAGTAGAGAGACAAATTTGTCATTAATGTTTAGTCACTTCACCCATTAAAACTTTCACTGCAAATTAAATGATGCAATACATTTTCTTGCTTCAAAAAGAAATTAGACTACTTGGTAGGTATCCACAAATACTCCACTGGTATGACTATCCTATTGCTCCTTCAGAAAAGAAGTAAGGTCTAAGAATTGGAGATGCAAGGTGTTAATGTCCACTGGGCAGTTGCCTTATATTTTCTATGACTCTGAAATCTCACAATGAACCTCTGGAATAGCTAACAGTCCTTCAACAGATAACCCGAGTTAACTCGCTGGAATATAGATGTTCAGATAGGCAGTACTGAGATTATAAACAATACAGGTGGTGGGCATCAGGATTTTAAAGCTGCAATGAGCCACAAAAGGTAGTCCTTGCAGGTTCCACAGGACAAATACTAGTTCACAGGACACCTGACAACAGTTTAGCTGCTGAGTCATGCACAAGCCTCAGACAAAAGGTAATGTTTGAAGCCCTACACACAAGGCATTACAACAATCTAAGCAGTAAAAACTACAAAAAAAAAAATAAGATATGAAGTAACCCAATTCAAAACAGTACCTGTTATCCCATAGTCTAACTTCAGGAACTCGATCATTATCCCATGAGACAACATATCAAATGCCATGGAGAGAGTAAATAAGACAAAGAAATAGTTTGCCTGATCTCTTGGCATCAGAAAAGCATTCACCACTCACATCAATGCTGTCTCCATGCTCTGATCCTTGCCGGTCAGGTCTTTGATTAAAGCAAACAGATCAGGAAACACCAGAGAAAGTCTGCAGCTGTTCATAAACCACCTTTTCAAAAATATATATATATAATAATGATTTTTACAGATAGGTTAGTAATATTGCAATATGCTTAATTCCAAAGATGATTTCTTAAGAAATGGGGTTATAATCATCTCTTTAAGGATGTCTGGAAATGTAAAGTGTCTCAAGTAAGAATGAGAAAATCGGATTAATTAAATCATGAATGCACTGATGGCCATGAAGAGAGGTCATAGTCTGTCTCTTAGGCTCAGGGTTCAGAATGCAACAATCTGATCTTAAACTATACCCAGAAGTCTTTCATAATCAGTATAATCAAACTCTGACTAATATCAGTTCATATTATTGACTCAAAGATGTGGTCATGTTCAACAAATAAACCCATGGGATGGATTGCCTAATTTGGCAACCTTATCAGCAAGGAATCATGCTGCTTCCTCATACTCGTCTATGGTAAAAATGAGATGTCAACCAGTGTGGACTGCACATCCTACCAATAACCAAAAGATTATGGCAGGATGCTCCACTGCCACTTTGATATAATTCACAATAAAATAACCTCTTTTTGCTGAGGTCTTAGTCTGGTAAAGATCTCACTCTGCTACATAATATGATGCTCACCAAGAATAAGCTTACACTGAAGAATATGCATTCTTCTCTATCTTCTTTCAATCCCCTCCAACCCATCCTGGCTGTGCGTAGAATGCAGTTCATAGCCAAATCAAGATTCATGGTAAGGCATTAGCTGGAGGACTAGTACTGGTGGGGTAACTTAATCCATTGCACACTTTGTTGTGTAATCATGATCATCAATTGGCACATAGGTGGTCAAAAACAGGTCAGAGAATGTTCCTTTTCTCAATGCCATGAATAACTGTCCTAATATCTCTACATCTGCCATGATGCCGGCGATGAACAATTATAGGGAGGATCAAATTTGAAGTGTACCATGCAATGATCTGACCAATAGACTGATTCTACCATCAAGACTCTGCTTTTAAAACCAAGCTGGAAGACTAAATGCAATGAATGGCTAAGTGCATGAGTTGCAGTTAAAACAATTTGAGTAAATGAAATAAAATGTAACAGATGGAGGTGCACCATGGCACGTTCTCAGATCTCATCCTCTACCCAGACATTAAAGTCCCTTAGAAATAAACATACCAACTACTAACAACAATCCTAATTGACCTCATGGATTGTACAGCAGAAGAAATCTGCAATTTACTCCTGCAGTAAACACTGTGCATATTTGAAAGTCCAGCTCGAGGTTTATGAATATGCTTACAAAGCCTGAATGAATACAAAACTCCAGGCATGGCTGTGAATCTTCATTCAACCAAGTTTATGTAAAAAAAACAAGGTCAACAGAGCCACGCAAATCAGATATTATTCCTTATTAATTTCTGACTGCGGTGGTGGTGCTGTGGTAGCGTTGTCACCTCACAGCAAGACGCTGTCCGGTTCGATTCTCAGCTAGAGCATCTTCTGCATGGAGACATGCGTGAATGGGCATACCTTCATTGAAGGTTGTGCATCAGGGCTGGCAACTCAGCACCTAAAAATCTACTGCCAATCATTAGTGGACCGGAGTTCTGCTGTGGCGACCCCTAACCGGGAAAAGCCGAGAGACACAACATTAATTCCTGACTGATCATGAATTGCACAAAACAGCCATTGGCAGAACATACATCAAATAAGTCCTATCAAGTACTGTAGGGTGTGGCATTAGCTAAATAAATGCAAAGGTAAGGCAGGAAAAACACTGATAAATAAACCATTTGAATATTGGACAACAATGAGCATCTTCATTTCAGGCAACTATTTTCCAATTATGTGTGAATGTTGTTGTGGAATTCATTAAGCATATTAGTTTTTACAAGAATTTTGATAGTGATAAGGGAATTTATAAGGGCTTTTTAGAAGGCCTGATATTATTTATACTTATTTCTAGAATAGCTGTTATGTTGGACCTTATTACAACATGCAGAAAATGGACTTGTAGATGTGGTAAAACGTGCGTGAGGCAAAAGGTAGGTCCCATACAAGAAGTAATACTAGAATATCCATGATTCTTAAGTTGTAAGCAAACTAAGCACAGAGTAGTTTGGGCATCTTCAGAACTAAGGAAAATGCAATGCTATACCAAACCTATTCCACATACAATACATTTGTAAAATGCACTGAGCGGTGACAAATGTAGGATACCCATTCAGACCCAAAGGCACCATGATTTGTTAGCTTCTGTGCATAGCAGGAGTGTAAAGAAGGGTATGCTTGGTGATCACACAGTGCACTAAATAAGTAATGGGACGACAGAAAACTTGTATTAAAGAAAGATAGGCTGGTGTCATTGGAGTTGGTGGGGAGCTGTTAACTTGATTCTGAATGAGTTGTTGATCTGGGTTAGTTGACCTAAAACTGATCAATCTGAGGCTGTTGAGCAAGTTCAGCAAGTCATATTAGGCAGGGTAACCTGCCTGTACATATGTCTACTTCAGCAGGCATGAAGTTTTAGTCCATTAGTGGGGTCTGCTGTGGTGGAAAAATGTGTGTTCAAAATCCCTTTAGGGGCAGTTTAATATGCCAGGAGAGTGAAATTACTTGTTCTAGAGGGCATTAATGACACAACTGTTTCCAATACAAGTTTTAAGTTTCATTGTTTTAGGATACAGAGACCAGCAATCTGGCCAGAGATGGCCATTCATTAGCATTTATAAAGTGAATCAGCAGGTGGCCATTTAAGACATTCTTGTATTATATCAGTTGACTTGTGTTTTGTCTCAGTTAGACGTTTTGCTTTGCCTTGGCTGCCAAAGGGGTGTTAATTTTTTGGCGTTCTTTCATTTCCCGAGTGGCTATCAGAGAAACCTCAAGCCTGATCCTTCTTCCAGGGAAGTAACATGGAGGGACTTCTCAAACCTGCTTTAGGACCATCTCTAGACAGCAGCAAACCATGTTCATAGGTGTTTACTAGGCTAATGACTACAAGGGCCTTATTAAGCCTAGCCATGTATCTCAAATGACTGACAAGTCCTAGTACCCTTGATAAGTATAAGCAGGGGCTTGGGAGATAAAACATTAACAAGAAGGGGCTTGTGAGCTGAATCATTTACAGGTTACCTGTGATGATTAGAGACACAGGTGCCAAGCCAGGGATGAATTTTCTGTTCCCCATCCAATTTTCCAAGTTACACTTAAATTGGCTTAGGAAGGAGCTCTGCTTCACATGGATGGGGAACCTGTTCCACAGATGGGGTAGTCTCTGGGATACATACCCGTTTCTGCAGCAGATCCTATTTATATCACAGACAAGGTTTAAATCTTTTGAATGGGTTATTCTGGTGTTGCTTGTTTTGTGGAAATTTAGGAGTTCCATCAGATTGGGATCTGACAATGCCCTGTATGCCAGGCATAGATCTCCCCTTAACAGCCTGTAGGAGACAGAATACAGGGATAGGGACTTGAGGCAGTCTGTATAGAACATTTTGCTTATGCCCTGTATTCTTTTAGTGAGGAACCTCTGTGGATGTTCCATTTGTTGTATATGCCTTGTTAGGTACATACCAAAGGGGGCATCGTACTCAATGATGGGTTTGATGAATGCCAAATAGAGTAGAACAATGACTTCCTTGGACCTAGATGCCATACTTTAATTTATAAATTGTGCAACATAGAATTATTTTGTCACTACTGTAGACATGTGACAGTCAAAGGCTAAGATACTGTGTATGTGATCATTCATATAAGTACGTCAGAAGGCCGTTTTGTCCTAAATGTAACCTTTTACATTCGTTGAGTAAATTTTAAAGAAATATTGTTTGTGTAGTGAAATTGGTTCAGTGTTCCAGCCATTCCCTAACACATTTGGTGACTTTGGGGTTCACTCATTTACTTAATGGATCATGGGAAGTCTATGGCAAGAAGATATTATTGGAGATGCCACTTATAACAAATCACATCAATCTGATGGAAGGTCATTAAACAGCAACAGTTCCTAATATGGCTTGTTTTGTATATTTTTGCTGGCAGCTGGCAAAGAAACTTCACTCTTCAGAAAGTTTCATTTATTTGCATATTACTTGATCTAGAACTAACATAATGTGATGGCTAGTGCATATACAAATATAATGCTGTCAATGTCATAACATTAGCATGTTCTTACTGATCAGGATCCATGCATGATTCAAACAGCATTTTTAAATGATTTTCTGGAGAAGCATTATGTGATGTGGGGATGGAGCAGTTGCTAAATTACAATGTTGTATCACTTACTTACCCATAGTAGATCATTTTTGTATTTAATGTGTAATTATAGGTTTCTCTTTAATTCCTTTGATGTAAACCTAGAAATAGGACAAGAATTGTGTGTGACTAATCACATGAAAAAAAACATGCATTTATGGTTGATTTTGTAAGTGTGAATAGTTTACCAGTAGACAAATATTCAAAAATCACTATAATCTATTTTCAGTGATTTTCTTTGGGGGGGTGGGTAGTACCTCTTTAAACTGACATGTGGGTTTCCCCACACACACCCATACTCATATACATTAAAGCCCAGAATTGCACAACAATGGAGAATAGTGCAACAGACTGTGATGCCTGAAAGTGCCTTTCAGCTGTATCTGCTTTGCACTTTTTACCATTGGACAAATCTTATTCAAACCTCCTCATGTTTCTATAGGTCTTGCATGTGCAAATTAGCATGTAGAAGCAGACTAACTGCAATGGATACCAAGGTAGACATTGAACTGAACACTGCGGTAAGTGCTTGCAGAAGAGATTATTGGACACAAACATTGCATTCTTTCTGAAAGTAAATGCTTAAAGTCCAGGCACATTGAAGGGATGACTTGAATCTCTGAAAAGTGTAGTAATAATCAAATTGTTTAAAATGTTACAAAAGTGCTACACTGTTTGTTTGACATATGGCTGTCTCAGATTGCTGATGTTAGTAACAGAAATTAATTATTTTTTTAACAAGTAGTAGTGAACCTCTGAGACAGGACCACAATTTTCATGTAAACCTGAAGGAGATCTGATAAAGTAGTTGTGTTATAAAGACAGGCCAAGGATAAATGGCAGCCATATGACAAACATAAGGGGAATAAAACCATGTTGCACTTGTGTAGTAAGCAAATGTGTTGTTATAGTTTGTTCTGTCTGGGAAAGCGAAGCATATATGTTCTCCCAATATACTAAATGCCTAAGCAACCATATTATCTATCTGTAAAGTTGGAAGGATGACCTAGATGGTATTGCTGGATCACTGTTGAAAGACTTGAACTACAGAGTTTCAAAACACCAAAAAAAAAAAAAAAGTCTGAAAACAAAAGAGAAGAGGAGGTATCAGATACTGCTCTTCTCCTTTAAACATATTTCTTGCAAGGAAGCTCCCCCCTCTTTGACGGTGTGCAAGATCACCCCAACCTAGAAATACAAACTCCTAGATTGCGACGCATCAAAAAAGGCATAGCCAAAGAAATGGCAGTCTCTCACTCAATATATGTAAGTACAGATGTTCATCATTCCTTCTCCACATTCTTACTTGGCATTATGATTGCTGATATTTCATATGGCTACATGCATTGCCTTATATAGAAGTAAAACAAATGACTGTCTTAAAGACAGAATGTAGAATATTAGTCTGATACCAAGTATGGTGTTCTAAGTTAAATTTATTCGAAACACGTCTCTAAAAGTTTATAGAACGCGCCCTAATTTTTGAGTCTTTAAGAATTTAAATACTATGGGTGAGGAGCACTAGACTCCTGAAAGAGAAATACTTGAATGATGATAGATAACAATGATAAGGTCTAATAAAGAGCCGGAGTAAATACTGCTGCTAGTATAAAACCACTGTTTAAGAAGAAAAAGATGACAATGAAATAATTATTCTACCAGTGTGTGTGTGTGTGTGTGTGTGTGTGTGTGTGTGTGTGTGTGTGTGTGTTTGTGTATTTTAGGTACACTTATGCATATTTTGTATGCTAATGTTAAAGTTGTTGAACTTTTGTAAAAAATGCACTGTAATGTTTAGTTGGTATAATCATGTGACCACTATGCAAACCTTGGTGTCAGTTAACTTACTTTCATTCAGGTGAAAAGGCATCTGTAACATGAACACTTTGCTGTTTCCTTGATAAAAGTTTTCTGTGGTTCTGGAGCTTATTTGTCATGGCTTTGATAGAAAGTTCCGGAATTTCATTGAGGGGTTTAAATTAAGCTTTGGGTTAGATGAACACTGGAAGTTAACGATTACCGATCGGATGCAGGTTTGAAAAACAAGTTATCACATACACTCACACACACACACACACACACACACACACACACACACACACACACACACACACACACACACACACACACACAGTGACAATTTGTGTGAATGTATGTTTTATTGCACAATGGAACAGTATTTAATAGTGGAAAATACATAGATACATACACACTACATATATTAACAGATACAATCTGTGGAGACACACACACACACACACACACACACACACACACACACACACACACACACACACACACACACACACACACACTGACAATGTGTGACTTTTTGAATTGTTGCACAGTGGAACAGAATTTGATAGTGTTAAAGCCAGACACATACACACTACATATATTAACAAATGCAAACTGTGGACACACACACACACACACACACACACACACACACACACACACACACACACACACACACACAGCTATGCATATGCTTGTCTGTATGTGTGTGTGTGTGTATTTGCATGTCTGTGTCTGTGTATCCTACTTTGTTGTATTTGCTAATGTATGTATTAAATGCCATAGCATAACAGAATCCCTAATGCCCAAGGATGTTCTTAACTGCATAGCCGTGCATGTAACCCATAGTAAAATTTTGTATACAGAACACAAACACTGACGATGTGTGACTTTTTGAATTGTTGCACAGTGGAACAGAATTTAATAGTGTTAAAGACAGACACATACACACTACATATATTAACAAATGCAAACTGTGGACACACACACACACACACAGCTATGCATATGATTGTCTGTATGTGTGTGTGTGTGTGTATTTGCATGTCTGTGTCTGTGTATCCTACTTTGTTGTATTTGCTAATCTATGTATTAAATGCCATAGCATAACAGAATCCCTAATGCCCAAGGATGTTCTTAACTGCATAGCCGTGCATGTAACCCATAGTAACATTTTGTATACAGAACACCAGCTGCATCTTTGTATGGACTGATTCTGCACATGTAATGTTGCTGTATTCATGCAGTATTAAATTTCAAGGTCTTACTGTCCTTTCCTGTAAAGAGTACAGCACACATTTTTACACTGGGGCAATTACGGAGCATCTGCACTCCAGCAATAGCAATGGCATGTTATGTGAAAATGCTTAACATTTGTTTTAATATGTTTCCACATAGTGTCAGCCAGGTGTCTATACAATGCTTATGCAGTGTCCTAGCCTCAGCTTGTTTTTGTAAGCAGCTGTATGAAGCTGTGAGGTTTTGGCTTGTCATACACTTGGCTTAACTCTGTATAACAATGGAAATGGTGTACCCCTCTCTGTGTCCTGTACGGGAGACATAATTCTAATATATGACTTTAAATGGTATGCAGTGCAGTAGTAGATGATGATATTACTGGATTCTGATATTAGTGATGCACAGGGCTGTATTTAAACCTCATTAGCAGGTGTTCAGATGCTCTTAGTCCACTTCATAAGTTTTCTGCTTCATAGGCAGGCGTAAAACGTGTAACACAGGTTTGATTTTTCCTTCATGAGCTGTATGTCATGAATCACACTTTTTCCTTACCTTTCCTGAATTATTACCTTGCTCTATTGCATGCCATCTCTGAGGCTTTCTCCCTTACCAAGAATCCTATGTTGTCTGATTCTTACATTTTTTCTCTTATCTTCATTCCTGTTTTTTTTTTTTTTTTTTCTTTTCTCCTTTCAGCATGGCCATTGAAACGATTTATTCATTCAAACTTTTGTTTCATTGTCATCTGCTGGATTAAGGTACATCTGTGTTATTGCTTTATATCCACGTGATTATGTAAGGGTATTGTTGTTTTACATTTTGAATTTGAGCTTTGTACACATGTATCATCTTTTAGACTCACCGCAAATGTACTACCTATATGAAATAATGATACTTGGTATACTTTTAGATATGCTATGGTTTGACACTAAGCTTCATTTGCAGCAATTTACTTTCTTATACATTTTACAATTAAACCATTTTGCAGGAATCATTTGATATTGCTGCAATTTCTGTAAACATTGTTTTATAACCATTTCTTGACTGAGCGTCACATTTTCCACATTTTTGCAAAGCTACATATTGACCTTCTGTTACTATATAGGATTTTAGTTCCATTGCTTAGACTCAATAGATTTTTTTCTGCCTTTAAGTTTATTTTTCTATTTTTTTTCTATGTAACTCCCTGGTGTGAATACCATTGAAGTGCTGAGCTTTAGTAAGCAGAATCTTCATTTGAATAACTGCTCTCTGCATTAAGCCCGATTAGTGAAATCAAATGTTTGCTGATCCAAGTAAAAGACTGATTAGACTGCTAGAAAAAAAAACAAAAAAACTATGGACTATGCTGTTTTGTTTTCTTTTGTCAGCCACTAGAGATGCCCTAAAGCAAATTAAGATAATAAATACTTAAGATTCAAGGACTGTATCAGGCTGTAGTTTCGCAGCTAAGCTTCCTGATCACTAACTGCAATCTTCTTTACCCCATGGATTGGCTATAAAAACGTGTCTGTTTTAATCAGAAGGCATGGAAGGAGGTCCTCTAATGCTTCAGTGTTGAACTATTAAAAAGCTCAGTAATGAGGATAACCTCAACACCAGTAATAATAGTCTGACAAAATTCTAAATTAAATATCGAACGCAATGTTGGTCTTTTCTAAATGGGAACGTAATTTTCACCCAGATAATTAGACCTTGCAAATGTCATGAGAACTTTTTTCCTACTTCCACAGTTTTACAGTCTGCATGAGTGTGTGCCTGTGTGTGTGTGTGTGTGTGTGTGTGTGTGTGTGTGTGTGTGTGTGTGTGTGTGTGTGTGTGTGTGAGTGTGTGTGAGTGCATGAGTATGTGTGTGTCTGATTTTGTGTGTTTGGATCTGCTACATCAAGGCTCATTCCTTTAGTCGCAGAGCTGACTGATGAAATGTAGATGCAGTTTGTATTAGAAAAGAAGTATTGTATTATGCAGCCAGTGAAAACTGCTTTTCAAACAAAACAGATTGCCAGACAAATAATGCTGCTTCTGTTTTTAGTAACTGTGCAGTTTTGCTGTTTGCGTTTTTGCAATAAAAACAATATTAAAACAAAAATTAAAACATTATGTCTGTTCCTTGTAGGGATTTGAAGCAGTAGGCATTCTCAGTCTCAATCTTTAATGTAGCCTATCGCAACAATTTAATTTGCGATAGGGCTTGCCTTTCAATAGTATTTGTAACTTCAGTATCACCATGACTCCAAAGTGATGATGATAAGCAAAATAAATTAACAAATAAAATAAACAAATATGTAAATAAAAGATGTCTTTCACAGTAATACAGGTTTTCAGTTTTAGGCCAGATCTGTGATATACAGCAAAAAAGCCCTGAATATGACTTAGCAGATTCAGGTTCAATTACTGGTGTGAGTGATGGAGAATCGTGACAGAGACAGAAAAAGCAATGTGTGGCTTCCTTGCCTCTTTTTGATTAGAAGGGTTAGGGGCTTATGCCTGGGGTTTAGACTCCCCATTAAAATTTCTGACTGAGAGAAGGGATTATCTGATGTGCTTGCCTTCAAGGAGGAAGGAATGTAAGGAGCCATCTTTTCATCGAAGAGGAAGACACAAACAGCCAATGTATATCATGTTTTGGCTACAGTTGTCATGAGCATTGGGAGCTGGTGGGGCCAAAGGAGAACCCCCACACCATTTCCCTAAGCAGGATTGTGGTACCATTTACCCCTCCTAGATCGAGTTGTAACAGATGGACTTTAGGGCTCTTAACTCACAGCAAAATGAACTGGCCAACTTAGCACGCAGAGGGTTGCTTGATGGTCAGTAGGGATATGGGAGAAAAATACACCAGAAGTATCACTTTTGGGAATTGCAATGTCAAAATGAATAGCAGAAATGTCCGTACCTTATATATATATATACATATATATTAATTGTAGCACAAATAAAGCTTTTGTTATACTTAAATAGTAAGGACAGAATTCCATGTATCAGCTTTTATATATTCACCATCTTTATGATCTCAACTCTCTAGTGTAAAAGAAGTTGCATTTATTTAATACAGGTTTTACTAATGTTTACATAAAATATATGTGTATTCACATGCACTCCTAATAGGCACACCTGTATTTTATTGTTAACCTTGTTTTCTTACCTGCCAGCTTCACTTTTACATGCTTGTTGCACTCCACCTCAATTTATATTCAGTCCTTTTATTACCAGCTCCACATATTTTCTTGTCTTGTTCTATTAGGCCAAGTATTTTGTCTGTAATTACTATGTACTCTGTTTTCATCATTCTGCCTAGCAATGATGTACTGGATAGCTGGATTTTCTCTGTCGTACCTCTTGTATACCCAATTGGGTTATCTTGCGATCTGCCTTAGAAAACATTTATCTGTAGGCCATGATGTGTCATTTCTACCTGCAGGCCTACATTCTAACATACTCTAGAACTTTGATCATCTGTTCAGTTATCTTATATCAATTAGGGCTTTATTCTGGGACTTACTTAAAGTTCTCAGACTCCTTGGAATTTTTTTCCATTCCCCTGTTTGTTGTCTCTTTTCTTGTACTTGTGAATTTCCATCTTTCTCTACCTCGTACCCTAATTCTATGGATCAGAATTTCACTTCCTGAGATGCCCACAATCTTTTTAGCTTGCTTAAGTGGGAACCTTTATTCCCTCTCCTCATTTTCTACTTAGTGTAAAAGCATTGGCATTATTTAATTATTTTCCACATTGCCTACTTTTCCGTGAGCACTCCTTTTGATATTTTTGTTGATGACAATATCTATATTTGTGCTGCTGCACTGACTTCCCTCGTTTCCTCATGGCCCTATTGCCCTGTCTAAATTTGGTGAGTCAGGAATATCGTAGTTCGATGCTTTTTTTCTGTTACCTTTCTCTTCATCTTGGCTCTATTTTTCTGCTCCTTATCATTTTGCCTTTTGTAAATAGAATGAGCCAAGGCTCTCCCCCCTTCTCCCTGAACATCTATGTGTCTGTCTATATGTCTTCCTGTCTATCTATTTATCTAAAGGAAGTCATGTGGTGTAGCCATTGAATACTCACTGCTTAAAGACTATATGCTGGGGACTCAAGGAGTCCTTGTGTTGTCCTGTACAGATTGCTTCAATGCGCTATCCCTGTACTCATTCTCCTACAGACTGTTGAGGGATGATCTATGCCAAGCATACAAGGCATACCTGAGACCCACTCTGATGGACTTTCTGCATGCATAGAAAACAAATAGCATCATAAATATGTGATTTAAGGACAGCAACCTTGCTTGTGATATAAATTGAACATGCTGGAGTGATCAGTATGAATCTCAGAGTTACACCTTCTCTGGAACAGGGTCCCCATCCATGTGAAGCAGAATTCTTCCCTTGCCCAAGTCAAGCATAATTTGGACCATTGGATGGGAAAGCTGAAATCCACTCCCAATCTGGAACATATGTCCCTAATGGATAGAGTCAGCCTGTAATAGCTTGAGCACTCAAGCCCTAGTTTTCATATATGCCATTAGAATAATATTAAGGTCCCTAAACTTGTCAAATACATTTGGGATGCATGGTGGTGCTGAAAAAAGCCGCTGTGGTCATTAGCCTATTATACACCTATGCACCTGTCTAGCTGTCTGTCTGTCTGTCTATTTACCTGTTAACTTAGTTTACTTAATTAATAGGAACACTGGCCCAGTGGCTCTTTATAAGTGCAAGGGTCAAAATATAGTACATTGTTTAAAACACACCTTAGGCAACATTTTCTGTATATATGAAATACACTTCTTGAGTACCTATAGAATGGAAGATAAATGTTACTCATCGGTTGTTATGAACAGAGCATGTAGAACTTCTCAAAAAATGTAAGGTTTTTCACTTTGCTTTGATAGCACTCTTGTGTACACGAGAAGCCAAACTCGTAGTATGGGAAAACAGCTCCCTTTCTATCCATCAGATTTATTTTCTCCTTTTTCCTACCATTTCATCTGGACCACTTCTGCGTGGATTCAATTTCTTTATGTCTCCATACATTTCCTGTGCTTTTCCTTCTCATTCTGACATTGTTGATTGTCTGCAGTAAAGCCCTTCCCCTCTCGTCCTTCTTTTTTACTTGCATCTTCTTTTATACTCCACTTATATATTATCTTTATTACCCCCCAAATGTTACCCCTTACCTGTTTCTTAGCCTTTTTTCTTTTCCTTCTCTTTTACTGTATCTCTCTTCCCATCCTTGCTTCCTATTTCCTACTCTCCGCCTGATATTCTTTATACCATTTCTTCTTTGCAGATTCTCATTTGCCCATCATTTCCCATTCCTGCCAGTGGCCCAGACCATTTTACCTTCTCTAGTGTTTACCTTGCCATATGGAGTATGATCTGTAATCAGGCTCCTTCTCTCCGGGTCACATCTGACCACTTCTTTCTGATGGTCATGCGTTACGCTGCTTTTCTTTCTTCCTGGTTCCTTCCACATTCTTCATTTTACACTCCAAAGCTATGGTACCCTGGTTTCCATCTCTCTTCTTGAACCTCACTCTTGTTGTTACATGCACTGCAGTGCTTATTAGCTATAAGAGTTCACCACAAATTGAATTTTGATTCACATGTTTCTGTCTCTTTAATGCATGGGTATACATCTGAGGAATTATTCCTTTCTTCATGTAATCTTCAGAAGTACAATAGTTACCTTCCACTCAGTGTGTTTGTTTGTCCTCTCAATTTCCTTAGGATTCGTATGATGTTCTCCTTGCATTTAACATACTTCTTTTCCATAGTTTATTCTAATGTTTCCCATCCCCTCAGTATCAGATATTTTGTAACCTACTGTATTTTTATTTCCACACCTTCTCTTCTTCAACAAGAGTATCATTGTCAGTTTCTTTATATTGCACTACAACCCAACTTCATTCAAATGTTTTTCAAATATCTTAAGAACTCTTCAGATCTAATGACATCAGGCTGATCAACAATAAGCATATGAACATCTGCTAAAAGCACAAGGGCCACCCACCCCTTCATTGACTCCTCTTCCCTACTCGGGTGTTTTTATCTTTATAGTTGGAACTTCCATTGACTTATCAAGGGCTTTGCTCTGTATTATCCTTGTTTCTGCTCTGAAATCTTTTGTCAGGCAGAGTTTATTTTTTTCTATTTTAATAATAATAATAATAATTTGTTAACTGACACACACACTCCTTTTTCAGGGGCAATGTGGGATCAGTTCCTGATTAAGAGAGTCGGTTGAGTTAACTGGGTAGGCAAATAAGGGCTGAGGGAATCAAACCCTGTACCACAGGAACTATAGCTCAAAACCTTTATCCTCTACAACAACTGGTAGACCTTATGGTGTTTATCCTTTGTTGATTAGGTCACTCCCACTAGGTTAGTAGCCTCTTTTGAAGGAATACTAGTTTAATTTCTTCAAGTCTTTTGAGTTTCTAATACCATGATGGGAATGCACTCCATTAATAAGTCAATGTATGATTACAGTTTTTCAAAATAGCATTGTTTTAATCTTTGACGCTTTACAGCACTTGCAATATGCCAAGAACTGACTCCTCCTGGGATGTATATGGAGTTATATGTACCCTGTAGTATGTCCAAATAAGAATGTAATTTCTTTCTTATGAGACCCATTGCTCCTAATACTATTGGAACTGTTTGGGTATCCTTCTTCTACATTTTCCTAATTTCTGCCTGCAAGTCCCAGTATTTTATGTCATTGCGTCTCTCTGTACATAAGGTACTGCAATCAATGGATGTGGACATTTCAATGATCAATGCTACTTTTGTCTTCTTTTCATGGACTATGATGTTTGCTTTACTCCCATGTATTTTTGAACTGTTGGTAATGGGTAATTCCATGTGATATAAACTTCATCATTCTCTATAATGCCTTGTTCATGTTTGCAATGCTTCTCAGCTACCTCAGTATTGTAATATTTGCACAATATCCAATGCAACAGTATTGCTACTTTATTATGCCTTTCTGTATACAGGTCATTTGCCATTTGTGTATCACACCCAGCAACAAGATGTGCAGCTATTTCCAGTTCTGTTTTACCAAACCTGAGTTTGCCTTTCTTTTCCCCACATGTTCAATGGACTTTGTAATCAATGTGTATATAGTCAACTGTCCTGGGCCACTAAGATTAACCTTTCACCTTTTGGTATAAATTCACCATTCCTTTGTCAAGTCTTGATTGACATGAGGTTGTTCCAGGAGTTTTCTGTACTTGCAACTATATTTACATCTTTTTTCATATGTCTTGCCTCCTCATCTGATCCTTCTTCTTATATTCTTCCCTTTGTTTTTTGTTGCATTCAGTTGCTGCTTGATTTTTGTCTACTTCTGGTTTGGTTTCCATACCTGCTTGGCACCTATATGATTCTGCTAAACTAAGCAGGAAAGTCATTTTAGATTTATTCTCTTCAAGTTTCAAAACTTTCACTATGATTTGATCTTCTGAGGTCAGCAGATATGTATGCAGATTGTAGAGATTTTTTTTTCCAATTTCAGTTTCACTCTGGTCCCCATAAACTCCAGTCTCCCCTGTTGACTAATCCTGGGAGTATGCACAATAAATAATTTTGCTGTCCCCCCCTCAGCTCTAAACTACAAGGTGCCCCACTACATGATTTCAAAACACTCACAGATTCAAAAAATATATAATCTAAAAGTTAACAGCAAACCTGCCAAAATGTTTTATAAATAAGAAATTCTGCTATCCCAATCAACTCTAAACTACAAGGTACCCCCTGGATTATTTTAAGCACTCTGGGTTTCCAAAAAAATCACCTGAAAGCTTACTGCAAACCTGCCAAAATGCTTTATAAATAAGAAATTCTGCTACCTGTATCAGCTCTAAACTACAAAGTGCTCCCCTGGATCATTTTAAACACACAGGGATTAAAAAAACCAAAACAATTAACTGACAGCCCACTGCAAACCTGCCAAAACCTTTATATACAAGAAAGTATGTATAAACTTTTTTTCATATTAATCAGCTATTCATTATGCAAAGTGTTTTGGCTTGAATAGTTGTTTTAATTTTACAAGTTTTTTTTTTACACTTGTCATCTATATAATGTATACAACTAACCCTCTTCCCCTCCAGTGTGGCTATCCCCCACTCAGCTTAATTTAATTAAGAGTTGTACTTGCAGCAATTTCTGATTCAACTGTGCTTAGTTAAGGAGGAGTACAGAACAACCTTAAGCTTATATTCTTTAATGTTGTGCATGTAAGCTTATATACCCTACTACTGTGCTTTCAATATTTAACTTCCCCATAACAAGTGTTTTAAGAAGATTTGCTGCTGCCTCACTGATGTATATATATATATATATATATTTTTTTAGTACTTAGCTGAAGAATCTCGGTCTCTGGGGTGCCATTTATCCCTGTTTAATGCATAGATTTTATTCTTCTTCATCCCTGTCCCCCTTAACCATTCTGCTGCCTTCTTCCATAATGCTTTGTGCCCATTCATAAGCTATCCTAGCTGGAGACATTTTTTTTTCCCAGTTTCACTTTTACTCTGCTCTCCATAAACTCCAGTCTGCCCTATTGTCCTATCCCAGGAGAGTGCACACTAAATAAGCAAGTATTTTTTTTCTTTTTATTATTATCATGTTAGTTTTTTATACATGTATTTGATAAAGGCTCTATGTAAGGTTTTCGTATAACAAGATAATTCATTGTTTTTAACTGCAGGCATAGTTTATTGTGCATAGTGCAGTAGCAGTAGTTTGGATTCAGTATACTGTTGCACTTTGACTGTAATTTAGATTAAGTTTCTAATTGAACTATGGCATAGCTCTGTGAGGGCATTTTATTTCATAGGATGTTAATTCAATGTACCTTGACTGTAATCTGTTTTAAGTTCTAAATGAGCTATGAGATATCTGTTTGAATGCATTTTATTTTACAGGAAGTTAATCCAAGGTTTTTACTGCCGGAATACTATACTGTGCATAAAGTTGTAGGTGTAACTCATAATTTTCCTATATCTACTTTAAGTCGCTCAAATTCAACTTTGTGAATATTAAAAAAAGGATTGCGTTTAATGTAACTTTGGTGAAGTAGACAGACTAAGAGCATTGTATACTGGTATTCACTGTGTAAATGGTGACGATTATAGCTGCTGTGGTAGGGGTGCGTTTATTAAGTTAACTGTGTAACCTACATCCTGTAGTTGTTGATAGGATTTTATAGCTGTACTGCTTAGTCAAAACTGAGTACAGTCTGATAATATTTAGTGAATCAAAAACAAAAAAATCACCTGAAAGCTCACTGCAAACCTGCCAAAACATTTTATAAATAAGACAGTGTGTATAAACTTTTTTTCTTATTAATTGGGTATACAATAAGCAATGTTTTTTGACTAGAATAGTTGTTTTAATATTACGTGTTTTTTAACACTTCTAATCTATTGAGAATGCACACACACCCCTCCCCCAAGTGTGGCTATCCCCCTCCCAGCTTAATTTAATTAACAATTGTATGTGCAGCATTTTCTGATTCCACTGTGCTTAGTTAAGGAGGATTACAAAATGACCTTAAGCTTATATTGTTTAATGCTGTGTCTGTAACATCTGTCCTGTCTTGTCTTTATGCATTTTAATTGTACTGTAGCCAGAGGTATGATTGCTGAGCTGTGCATGTATTTCATCTTTATCTTGTCAGTCACAGTATGCCTGAACTTTCTTGCTGTGTTCAGACTCAGCTCCCTACCAGGTGTTGGTCAGTGTTGTTTTTTTTTTTATTTAATGCTGTTTTTTTTATTGTTGTTGTAGAGCAGGATCAGGACAGAATCATGTTCAGGAAAAAGAAAGGTCAATCATCAAGAAGAGGCTGAAAGCATGTCTCTAAAGGTTTTTTTCTGCAGTTATACTGTAAAATGGGATGGGAAAAGAAAAGGAAAAGAATATCAAGTCAGACAAACATCATCAAAGCCTTCAGCTCCAGAGGCAGAACCTCCAATCAGTCAGTTATGGAAACAGGTCTGTTGTTTTAAAAGTTTTGAATCTGGGTACCTCACATCATTGCAGCAAACTGTTTATGCCATGTAATACATAACTAGATGTGAGAACTCTGGTTTTGAAAGTTTTGAGTTTTTCAGCATTCAGCAATAAAAATGGCACTGTTGAAAGGCTTCTATTCTTTCCTAGACCAGGACTTTAAGGAAAAATAATAATGCATGTTGTTGTGGCTGTCTTGGTTCCCAGCTGTGGCAAGGCTGGTAGAATGTTGTTGGCCTGCTAAAAGTTATTTTATTAGATGGCAGGCAGAGTGGGGATGTGTGTTGGACGAGTATGGTGCATGCCACGCATGCATAGTGTCCAAGTATTCCACCAGTCTAAAGCAAAAAGAGAAAGCAACACTCTGCCTCAGAGTTGTACAATCGCGGGATGAAAAGCTAAAAGATGAGTTGCATGAGGTACTAGATGACCAGTTCAGTTCTTTAAAGTTACATCTGCTTACTCACTACAGCTCTTCCGCAGC
Organism: Protopterus annectens; assembly: GCF_019279795.1. Taxonomy (NCBI): domain Eukaryota; kingdom Metazoa; phylum Chordata; order Ceratodontiformes; family Protopteridae; genus Protopterus; species Protopterus annectens. The sequence continues at coordinate 466,878,733 of NC_056743.1, read as the reverse complement.
TTCTGACAGCAGTCTGGTAGAGCTCTTTGATTTTACAGTTTAGCACTTTTGTTACCCAGACTATGATAATTGATACTATATGAGTCCTCGTATCCTCCCTCCTCAGCCTCCAACACAGCCTCCAACTGCCCATATCTGCAGACCCTCTGCAGACCTCTTCAAATTAGATGTGGACATTGGAAGCTACTACTTTACTTACTGCCATGTACTGCTGCTGCTGCATTGTACTGTTACAGATGACAGAGGCATCTGTAAGTGATTAGTGCGGACTGTTTTTTTTAAGAAAGCTCCAGACTGCAAGCCGCAGTTTGACTGGTGCAGCCTACTCATCCCCCAGCAATGGCTTTGTGGATAGGTTTTTCACTTATGGGGGGGAGGCGGCTGATGATGTGAAATAGAATACTTGTGAAACTTGTGAAGGCAGAGTTACAGGTCAAGCTAAACTTTAACATGAGTTTATTGTGTGTGGTGAACCTAAATGTAAATTTAATTTCATTTTTACCTGTGATTTGAGACTTGACTTGGGCTTATTTTTCCCATGTGTGTGTGATGTACTGTTGTATGTAGTGAACCTTGAAGTATGGCTAATAAAGTTTTTTTTTTTTTACTCTTTGACTCATTGCACATTTTTTTACTTGTTATTGGTAACTGTATGTGATATGATATTAAAGACTTATGCTGGGTGTAGTTAGTAGGGTGTGTGTATGGCTATTAAAAGTGTGAACTTGTTGTGCATGGGGGGGGGGCGTTGTTGTCAGGAAATGGCACAGTAGAAAGGTGGCAACCCTATCTGTTACATCATATATCATACGACTGTGCTGCCAATACTTAACTGGCCCCATAACAACTGTTTTGAATAGATTTTCTGCTGCCTCCCTGATGTTTTTCCTCAGTACTTGCCTGAATATTCTTGGTGTCTCGGATATCATCACACTCCCTTCACCCTCCAGGCTCAATTATCTCCCCCACCTGCCCCCACTATCTCTAAATTTAAACGTATCCAGACCACACCATTTCTTATGTTAGCTTCACCCTCCTCATCCACGCACTCGATCTCGCAGCATATTTCTATTAATATCACACTAGCATCCTATCTACATACTACACCTCTTCCTTCATTTATACAAACTTTAATATCTTCCTCCAATTATCCATGTAGGTAGTTTTTCTGAATACCTCACTAATAATACTTAATCTAAAATGATTGCCCCTGCTCTCCTATCACTAATAATAATTTCCATCTCTTCACTTTCATCATATCGAGTCCCTATCCCACTTATGCTAAGCTCTCCTACAGACCCTGTTACACCAGTAACACAAATCACTACTCCATACCAATTACTGGTCATCTCTTTCACACAGACAATATATTGCTTTTAAACCTAAACTGTTTCAGACATAGCTATCCCTTTTTAACACTAACATTTCTGACGATTTAACCAAAATTAAGTCTCATCTTTACTATACAATCTTGAAATTCCTCTTTGGCCCTCTTCAAAAGGAACCTTGATAATTGGATGGGAGAAAGGAAATTCACCCCAGGGATCACGTCAGTCACCCTGCTAGACAGGGGTCCAGGGAAGTAAATAGTGTGGGAAGAAATAGCCAGGGAATTGTTATGACCTAGTACCAACTTATGGACCTTCTGGCACACTATCAAAAAAATCCTACACCCAGGAAGTCAGTTCTTCCCCCAACCATCCTGTGACAGTACCTCCTCTGATACAGTATCTCAATTTTACTCTTACTTCATCGATAGCATAGCTTCCATCACAACAAATTTCCTCCATCACCCTCTAATTTCTCTCAGCTTCCTATTACCTGTCACTCCACATTTTCCCTTCAACCAGTTACCACTTTTTTCATCAAATCCCTTTTGTGCAAGCTCAAGCCATGTTTCCCCTCTGTAGACAATCTTCCTAATGAATGTCTAAAAATGACTGCTGACTCAATTGCCTACCCAGTCTCCATAATCATTAATAGATCTATCAGAATCTACAATCATATTTAGATATGCTACCAATCCATGTAACTCCATACAAATTGCAGGAGTCATTACTGGGCACATTGCAGGTGCTGTGAAGAGCACTTTTGGCTGGCATCAAAGATTTAAACAATACTAATTTCATGAACTTTAATCGTACTTTGACTTTGGAATTGGGTCCATTCCCATCATGGTATTTGAAACCCAAAAGACTTGGAGAAATTAAAGAGAAGCTTAACTCCCCTCCCTGTGGAAAAAATCCTTCATCCTTCTCCTTCACAAAGGTGGAACCTCCAGAGAAATTTCTAACTCTAGACCAATTGCTATTCTTTTACCACTATCAAAACGTATAGAAAAATGTATCCATAAACAACTTCTTCAATACCTACTTGACAATAATTTTCTCTCTCGCACCCAACATGGACTCAGACCAGCGCACAGCACTATCACTGCTCTACTATCCTTTACTCACACTCTCAACAAAGTTTGCAATTCAGGAAGCGTTGTCTCTCCTCTGTTCTTAGATCTATCCAGAGCCTTTGATACTGTCTTCTGCTCTAAACACTTATCACAAATATTTCTTCTGGACTTATCTGAAACATCCTTACAGTGGTTCACTACCTATCTCTATAACAGATATCAGTCTGTCAAATGAAATTCTAACTTCTCTCCTTACTTACCAGTCAGCACTGGGTACCACAAAGCTCAATACTAGGTCCAGCCCTCTTCAAAATTTTTATTAACCATCTTAATACTGCCACCAAATAAGCCACCATAATTCAATATGACAACGACTCTACATAATCTGCTCTGCTAGGAATATTTGTTATCTACAGAGCTTAATTCAAGAAGCATTCAATTCCATTGAGTCTTGATTCACCAACAACCATCTACTACTTAACCCCCCCCCAAAAAAAACTAAACTTCTACTATATTTACCAAAACAATTTTCTCCAGATATTTTAACTTTGCTCTTACTACTCTGAATAATATTTCAATTGGGTCTATATTATATATTTGAACTTTCAAAACATTGGATCCCATATCTTCGACAACATATGGTCGAAGTTTGAAAGATATAATAAAAATATATATAAAAAAAAAAAGAAAAGAAAAACTTACCTTAAGGTGCGAGCACCACATGGGGGCTGCACCCCCACACCCCCCTACATAAATATACCAACTCCGAGACCGTACTTCAGTGCAGAAAAAGGAAATTCTCCCATTCTGCACTGTATGGTGCCATTACATTTAACCTTCAAACTCTTGAAATGTCGATCATATGGTATTGACCATATGTCATTCGACATTTCAAGCGTTCGGTGTTCTAATAGGAACCCTTTCAATCAATGTGGTTTCATACACAAAAGTGTTAGGTATAACTATTAACAACAATCTTAAGTCTGACTTGCATATCAGCAGCAACATAAAAAATAATCAAAAATTGGGCATGATGTATAGGGCTAAGAAATTCATCTCCAACTCTGCAAGAGTAACCCTTGCCACCATCTATCTCTCACCGTCCCCTTCTATATGCTTCAACTATTCTAGCCAATATTTACTCTTCCTTCAAAGCATTGATCTGCTTTTAAGTCCCTAAATTGTCTCGAACTACCCTACCTTCTCACCTTTAATCAGCTAACACTAACGCATAAAATACTGTATGTGATGCTCATGCACTGGCCCAGTAATCAAGGAGCCTCAATCCTCACCACTAACACCAGTGAGAAGCATCCACATTGGGAAGCATAACAAATATACACACAGTAAAGTACAATTTCCCCTAAGAGCACACAGAGATCCCAGTAGGTTTGTGGCTGGTTTCTCCCTTTCTCTCCAGATCCCCAATAAGACTCCCCACTGGCACAGCTATAAGGTCCATATCTCAGCCTAGTGGTCAAGCTAAAACCACCAGCACCCTCTCTGTTCAGCCAGTGCTTCATGTCCCTGCCCAAGTAGCTGACACACACACACATATTTTGAGATACAAGTTATATACAAACACACAGACACTCCTGGGGAAGGCTGGCACAGGTTCTCCAGTTATACCCCTTCTGCCCAGACTATATGGTAGTACCACTTGCCACCAACCACTAATATCAGCTTCTAATAAAGCCCTTATCAAAGAGTGTCCAATTATTACTGTGCAATATTATTAGCCAATTACTAAGTGTGACCAGAACGTTTTAAGGCTTATTGGCGTGGCTTGGCCAGTATCACTATATACATGCAATGCAGTCTAGAGCTTAAATTATCTCTACACAAAACAGCCACAGTTGAAAGGTTTAACAAATTTAATAATAAATAATAATAACACAAGACAATACTTCTTACTACACAATGCAAGTCATGAGTTCAGAGATCACAGAGAAATGCTTAAAATAATACAGTAGAATAGTTCTGTCATCAATACAGAAAACAGCTAGACTAGACTTTCTATTTCCTATCTATATCTAAGAGCAAACACAGTTCTAAAATAAACTTACACATAGAGTAAGGTGGTGCTGGTGATGTCAGTTCTGAAAACAAATGCAAAATGCTCTGATTCTCTCTCTCTGTCCTTAACTTGATAACACAGTACCACTGACTCATTTCAGATTACATCATTATTGTCTGTTTCCCAGACTAACAGAAACTCAGAGTGTAACATCCCTTTTGGTCTTGTAGCTGGTCAGAAAGCCAGAGCAATAAAAGATATTATAAATATAAATTCTAGCCATTAACTCTGGTCTCAAAACAATAGGACAAATTCCTTCATTTAGACATCTTGGCTCTGAGTATTGAGATCAAACAATTATACAATGCTTGACTTATCAGGTTTTCTCCAGCAGAGTGCAATATGGTTACATTTTTGAAGTTCAACATTTAACACCATGTTCTTCCATTTAAGAGAAAAAGCCTGTGGCTTATATTAATATTTATAAATGAAAGAATTATATACAAAATTCTGTCTGGCTAGGCGGGCAGCCTTCACACTGTACAACAACTCATTTTCTCAAAGTACATCATGACTTTTTCAACACTGCATTGCTTCTCATGACCAGGCTCTTCTCACAAATATCTACTATCTATTTACAAACCTTAAAGATCTAAAAGTGTTAGTTACTACTCTCACTGTGTTGTCAAATCATGGGATAGCATTCCAGAATAAATCATACTTATACTCTACTACTATGCCTTCAAGTCTAGGCTGAAAGAACATCTAACCAATAATTGGATCTACCCACGCTTCACGCCATCTTAGTACTCTTTTCCATTCCCTTCTCCCCAAGTCTTAATAGACTTTTCTTGATCTATCCTGCTTCTCTTTCTGCATTACCTACTTTCTAGCATAAACTTTCTATAATTCCTTAACCTTCTAATCTTCCCTCTGTCTGTTTTACACTGACCTTTATCTGTGCCAGAAATTATAACTGAAATTTACTAGCTAAGTCTCTTGCCAAAATGTGTATATAGTTTTTAATGAGTTATTATTTACTCTGTAATATATTTTTCATGCATTATTGTGTAGCATACATATTAGGAACTGTTTTCTATCTTCTATATAATGTATGTTCAACTTTATTGTTTGCTTTATATTTGGCTATTTTCTTTTATTCTATACACAAATTGTACCCCTGTGTGATTATCTTAGTCTTTCTAACCAATGTTGCTTTGTAATTCTGTTTAAATTGTACTGTGGAGCTTTTCTCCCCAGGCATCCACTGAAAGTGGGCTCATACCTAGCAGTACTTTCCCAGTAAACAAATGTCAAATAAAATAAATAAAATAAACATGTAATAAATTCTGTGGATGCCCATACCTCCTTCAGAATGATAAGCATGAAGCATATTTCTTATTTTCCTGTCCAATTGATCCAATACCTTTTGGGGCCAGACAGTCACCCCAGAACTATAAGTTAGAACAAGAAGAGTAAATAGGTTTATAGCTTGGATTTAATTCCTAGATGTCACGGCTGTTTTCAGTATTAATTTTAGTCTTCCAAAATATTTCTCTCTGAGTTTTGTTCACATTTGTTCAAATTTTATTATCATCCTTCATCAATTCCCAAATATTTATGAAAATTCTTCTGCTCAAATTCTTTTATATCACATTCCTGTCCCAGACTGATATTTTCTTGTTACTGTAGCTTTCCTGCTTTAAATGTTGCTTTTGCACATTTATTAAGACCAAAGGGCACACTTATGTCATCTGATAAAGTTTTAACCACATCCAGGTTTGCTCCTCATCTGATGAAATATACAGTGTTATTTCATCCAAAAAAGAACATACGTCTTTATATTTTGTTATTGTCTGTCAGTCAGATTGTAACCATGACCTAACCTGTTAGACAGCTTACTATGTTAAGGGCAAGACAAAAGAGCAGAGGAGACAGAGTCACCCTGGAATATCCTCATTTACATTTTTTGTCCTTGGGACAATAATTTGTCCTTTATCGTGGCTTAGATGCAAAGTGGTTTTCCACTCTTTCATGTCACTATGATATAATTGATCAATGTATCTTATACATCTGTAAGCACTCCTTTATCCATGACTGTGGGATACTCTCAAATGCTTTTTTGTAATCTTTCCAAGTCATACTTGATGGTCCCTGTTTGCAATTCTCTATTTTGACTTTATTTAAAAACAAATGGTCCTTTGTTCCATATGACTTTCTATTGTTACCCTTTTTTCTATTGCCATGATTGAGATTTCTTCTAAATTACTTTAAACTCTATCAACATCAGTTCCAGTAAATAGTTTATACAGCATCGGGAAATGAGTTATTAATGTATAGTTTTTAGGATAGGTCGCAGGTTCACTCTTAAGAAGTATAATTTTTTCCTGTTGTTAACCAAGTTGATGTCTATTTGGGATGCACATATAAGTAGTTCTTACTCAGGGCTAAATCTTCTTGTAAAGATGTTAATACTTTTAGCCAGACATTAGGTACTGCATCTGGGCCTACGGTTTTTCAGTAAGGAGCTTTTATTAATTTTGTTTCGGTTTCTCTGGCTGTTCCTTCATCCCATTTGACATCCTGTACATTTGAACTTCTTAGTGTTTCTTTTACTTATTTTATCCATTTTGCATCTTTGTTGTGTTCCACTGGGTCTTCATAGACAATTCTCCAAAATGTGTCTATTTCTTCTTTGTTTGGTGGTGTTTCTGTTCATTTTGCTTTGTTTCCCAATCCTCTATAAAACTTTTAGTTCATCAGTGACTTGCTTATGTTGTACTTTCATTTATACTATCTACTTATGCTCTAAGTGTGTCTGCCTGTGCTGATATCTTTAGTTTATTATGTGCAGTAGTGTAGGATAGATCCTGGTCTGCTCTAATACTGCACATTCCTTTTATCACATCAATCTTTATAAGTATTTTTGTTGCTCTGTTTCCTCTTCTGTACTCTTCTAACAGTGATACTTCTTGTTTAAACTGCTTTATAGTTTTCTCTATTAGATATTTCCATGATGGCATTTGACTTCTTCCCTACTTTTCCCTTATTGCCCTATATTTTTGTGGTAAGACTTTATCAGTTATTAATTTAGCTGCACAGTGACATGTCATATTTACGTCTGTTACATCACTTGAATTTCTATTAATATTCTTGATTACTGTGTTCATTTGTTTTATCAGACGTGTAGCATTTTTCGCCTTATTGACTTTCTGCAATCTATTTCTTTCATTGATATTAATATGGCTATCCATCACTACTAAATCAAGAAACTCTTCCCTTAGATCTTATTCTTCTATACTGAGGCACATTCTTTATTATCTGTTTCCTGTAGCCACTCTACAGAAAGTTCCTGAACATCTTCCTGTGACATATTCCCTAAAGCTGCATCCTGTGTCATATGTTGCTCTTTCCTATGGGGACTCACTAGTGTATCACTCCATGACATTGTGTCAGAGTTGCAACCATTTCCTTCTCCTTCCCATGTTGTGCAACTTCAACTGAACGTTTGTACTGGTTTCCTAATGAAGGATCCAGAGTGCCATCATATGGCAACAGATAACATATTTCTCCTTCCACCTGTTTCTCCTTAATTTGGAAACGCATTGTTCCGTCATGCTGTGACATTATCAGAGTTTGATTTTCTACACCAAGTCTTTCAATTCGTAGGTAAGCCATAGCTTCAGTTTCTCTTTCTATAACTTCGCAATTACTAATCCTATTTTCAACTTCCCCCTTTGTTTTCTTATATTTTGCATTGCAAAATTTTCCACATTCAGATGCCTGTGCCTGTATTTCTCTTTGAATATCTTTGGTGCTGCTTTTCTTGCATTGATTAGTTTTGCTTTCTCGTTTGCATAAATATTGCATGTTATTATATCTATTTTTCTTTCCCCTGTCCATATTTCTTCTTCAGATGCATCCCACTCCACCTGTTTTTAATTACTTTTGGGACTCATGGTTCCATCATGCTGTGACATAGCCTGTGTTAGCCTTTCTATGCTGCATCCTTCACGTCTTGGGTACTTCATAACTTCAGGTTCTATTTGTTTAACTGCTACTTTGTTAATCATCTCTTCTATGTTCCCCCTTTGTGATCTTAATTTTTTTTTTGAAATTTTCCATATCTGGATGTCTTTGCCTGTATTTCTCTTCAAATAAGTTTGGAGCTGCTTTCTTTGCTTTGATTAGTTTAGCATTTGGCATTCTCCTTTGCAGAAATATTGCATCATATCAGATCTAGCTTTCTTTCTCATGGCAATGTTTCATTTTTATGCCTTTCAAAAATGTCTGTGTTTTGCTCTGTATTTTTCACACTTCCTAAGTAGCTTCTTTTTCCTAATGGGCCAAGATTTCTCTTTCTGCAGAACAAATCTGTTATATTATTGAACAAATATTTGCATTTGAAGCTTTTGGCAGTTATTCTCGTGTAAATATTTTTCTTTCCTCTAATTTCTCTCTTAATCTCTTTGAATATCTTTTATTGGGAAAGTCTGGGCTTTTTGTATAATAGTAACAATACATATTTTCTTTCTTAACCTTAGTAGTCCACTCTATCATTTTTATGGCTCTTTCTTGGACATTAATTTTGTGTTTTAGTTTGGACTACTACTTCTTTCTATGACAGTGGGGCCATCCTTTCCCTGAGCCTGGCCTAACCCCACTGTAGGAATGTTTTCATGTCTTGAGGATTCTACACTGTCATTTTTTTCTAGTCCTGGCATCATGCACCTACCAGGACTGGGCAATTTTTTTTTTATCCTGGTGCTTGTGCACCCAGCTTTGTTTTTTATTTTAATCTACTTCTGTCTGTGACATACAGTCTATATATCAGTGTCATCTCATGTATTGGGGATGAATTCAATTCCTGCAATAATACTCTCCTTTGGTTGATGATTTTATCATCTCTATATTCAGACCCTAAATGTTTTTTTTTACTACTACAGTAAAGTTTGTTAGGGCATCGGGGAACTTCCCCTACTCATCGTGTACAGGGACACATTTCACTGTGACACTTTTGGCTTCCATTCTGAGCATGAAGGCAGCTCAGAGAAGCAGGAAGAGACAGTCATGATTATGGAAGGAGGAAAAGAGTGTGCAGAGGGTGAAAGCATTCACTGTATTGTTAGTCAAACAGTGTAAACAGTGGATTCTTTAAACAAGGTATCAGAAAGTGAGGAGACATTGGTTAAGAATGATGGCTTGGTGAAGAGATCGGAAAAAATAGTCAAGCCTTTTCAAGAACAGTGTAAAGAGTCAGAACAAATGGAAATGGACTCAGAAGATTTGTTTCACCAAAAGCTCTTTGATGAAGAGGTTACAACAAAAGAATATGTTGTTACAACCCACCAGTCAGGAAAATTGCAGAATTTGTTATTAATGGATTTAGACAACATGAGTGAACCAGAGAGTGGCAAAGACATGTTGTGGGGAGAGCTGATGTAAAATATTCAGAAGTAAGATGTTCAGCAGATCAAAGTGGGTCAGGTAGATGGAGAAAATCTTTTGCAGACTGGTGAAAGTAGGGAAGAAAAGCATGAAAGAAGAAAAAGACTAGGTGCGAAAAGAAAAATACTTTCTAAAGTATGAATTGAGAAAAAGGAAGAATCAGAGATGGACAGATATAAGGTATGGGGTAAAGTTATTACAATTCTAGGAATTAAAACTATTGAGGTAAGAGCATTTATACATATTAATCAAGAGACTTTTTATGACATTATTTTCGAGACTGGTCAGATACTGGAAAAATTCCTAGCAGAATATAAAAAAGAAAGACTGTTTGCTGTGGAATTTGTATGTGTGTAAGCAGCTTTTATAGGGAAACTAGGAAGAAAATCAAGATTCAATTTAGGACTGAAGTAGAAAAAGAGACTTTAAAATGATATTAAAATTATGTAAATATGTATTATGTTGTCTAATATATGATAGAAGTTTGTGGACTAGGCAGTGGGATTGCAGTGTGATTTTAAAATTAGACAATAAGTGTATTCTGCATATTCTGAGTATCATAAATGTTGAAGGTGATACAGACATGGTAAAATATTGCAGACAGCCAAAAACATGTTTCTTGTGTGGAAAAAATGATCATTTAATTAAGAACTGTGTTAAAAGAAAATGTTTTACATGTGGGGAAATATGATGATGCAGACAATTGTGAACTGAAATGATATAAGTGCAAAAAAGTAGGAAATTTGGATAGAGACTGTGAAGAAAAAGGAAACAAGGGAGAAATAGAAACAATAGAGAGACCAAAACAGCAAGGTAAAAAGAAAAAAACATTATAGAGAAAGAATTAGAAATAAAAACACAAAAAGAAATGATAAATGTTATGGATAGAGAGGAAGCGATACAAAATGTAATATGAAGGAAGAAGCAAATACGGAAAGAGTTGAAGAAGAGTCAGCATTGAATAATAGTGATGAATTTCAATGGAATATAGTCAAACAAAAAGAAATTCAACTTGTAAAATTATACAGGATAGGAAAAGGAACATTATTGGGTGATTTGATAAAGAAAAAAGAAGGGAAAAGGATGATTTTATATATATATATATATATATATATATATATATATATATATATGTATATGTATATTACATTAAGGTAAAATTACTTGTAAAGTTCTAGCCCTTAAACAAAGTTATTTAAGGTTGGTATTAATGAGTTGTAAGATATTCCAAAAATGAAAAGTATTGTCACAAAGTATATCAACAATCCAAACCTGTGGCTGAAGAAACGCAATATATGATAAAAACAAGCTTTTATTGTCAATAATAAAAGCTTGTTTCATCATATATTGCATTTCTTTAGCCACAGGTTTGGATTGTTGATAAACTTTGTGACAATACTCTAGCCCTTAAAGTTAATAGTTTGAAGAAATGAGAGATAAGAATAGGAATTCCAGAATGGTGACATAAGCAGGAATGTGAGTTGATTATTTTAGAAGACATTAAATTCTTAACTCAAATTAAAATAAATCAAATTGAATTATGGTAGGACTATACGATGGTTTGGAATTTTTGGAAGGAAACTTGTTCAGGCATTCTTGTCTTATGCAGAGATACAATTAAAGTGTTAGAAACTGCTTTTGTTATAACAAATAGAACCGCAGATGTTGATGTAAGGTGGAGGAATCAGGTTATTAGAATTGTTGCTATTTATGCATATGTATCAAAAATGCAGAAAGAAAGAAAGAAATGTTTAGGAACATTATTCAGTAAGTAGCAATCAATTTAAAAATTATTGTAGCAGGGAATTTCAATTGTAATTTGAGACAACCCATAAAATAGCATATCTTTAGTTCGTATGATATATTATAAAATATGGGAAATTAATTTGGAATCAAAAAGCAAGGACTTATTTAGGAGTAGAAAACAGAATGGAAATAGATTATTTTTTTGATATCAGAAAGCTTATCAATAGAAGAAGAAGGTGGCCTGATGACAGTTTTTTCAGATCATGGGTCAATTTGGATTCAGATGAAAGGAAAGGAAAATCTGAACATATAAAAATAGGTAAGGATATAAAAAGAACAAATGAATTAAATTTGGATAGTGAAGATGATAAGATGAAATTAAGGAGAGATCACCTAGGAGTGAAGGATTTTTTAAGGATTGGTCAGAATGGTGGATAAGCTTTAAACAGAAGTATAAAATATATTATGTGATATGGGAAAAAGAAAAGATATACTATGAGAAGTTAAGAAAGAAGGTTACTGACTATGGAGAAGGAAGACTTTCTTTGTAAAAGAGCAAGAATTATATGAGATGAATAAGAAAAAAAAAAACAGAGTTATTATATAAGGAAAGATATTTTCCAGAACAAAAAGACGACATTGCACAATGTCTAAGTAAATTAGTTAAAGACAATAACAGTGTTATCAGAGAAATATGAGATTCTGTAGGTAATATATATGTAATAAACAATACAAATATTGGAAATGGTAGACAAATATGTTAAGAATTTACTTTAAGGACAAAAGAAAAACAGTTAATAAAAATTGGAAATTGTTTTTATTGATGGGGAATTCAAATTAAGAAATGGGAAGGGGTTGGTAGCAAGGAAACAATATGAAATTATGAATATTATAATGCAATTTGTTAAAAAAAAACAGGTAAAAAGGAATTAAAGAGAAACAATGAATGGAAAATAAAGAAGTTTAATGAAAGTTTAACTAAACAAATATATACATAAACAGATTACTTTGTCAGAATTGGATTTGAGACTGAAGAAAGTTAGAACTGATTCAATTGCTGGCCCAGATGGGATAGGATGTTTAATATATAAAAATATGGAACTTTGGCAAAAAAAAAACAAAGATTTATAAGTGTATTAAATGAATTGTTACAATACACATAAATATGTGAGGGAGTAATGAAATTTGTGTAAAAAAAGGAGAAAAAGAGAGATAGAAAATTATAGACCAATGGTTTTATATAATACAGATTATAAAATATTTTTGAAAATTTTACAACTATGGATTTAAGTCAAGCTAGATAAGGTATTAGAGAATGGTGTATATGGATTTAAAGGCAGAGAGTGTTAGGAGATATTAATGATAGACAGGGATATATTGGCTGATATAAAGCAAGGAAATAAAGGGAAATGATGGTAGGAGATATAAACAAGGCTTTTGATACATTAAATCATGAAGTATTATGCATTTGTTTGTTTGTGTCTTTTGGCTTTTCCCGGTTAGGGGTCGCCACAGCGGAACTCCGGTCCACTAATGATTGGTAGTTGATTTTTACATGCCACGTTACCAGCCCTGATGCACAACCTTCAACGAAGGTATGCCCATTCACGCATGTCTCCACGCAGAAGATGCTCTAGCTGAGAATCGAACCTGACAGCATCTTACTGTGAGGCGACAATGCTACCGCAGCACCACCACCGCGGATCATGAAGTATTATGCGTAATTTTGAATAATTGCAATATGAGTATAAAAGTGCAGAATGTAACTCAGTCAGTATATAAGAATAATGTTAAAGTAGATGATTAACTGAGGAAGTAAAGATGAACAGAGGATTGAAACAAGGGTGTCATATCAAGAATGTACTATTTGTAATAGTTATGAATAAAAATAAATGAAGATTTATACAAAAGGAGAGTAGTGAGTATCCAGTTTTTATGTCTTATTCAGATTAAATGATTTTCATCAGCAAAAATAGTAAAATGATGGAACAAATAATTGTTAAACAAATGATTGCTTACAAAGTTTAGGAATTTATCTAAATAGTAATAAAAATAAAGGATTTGGGCTTAAAGAAGTAATAAAACATATTCATTTTGGGATAGGTAGAATTTCTGCATTAGGAATTACTTTTGGGATTAATAAAGTAATTATGGAACGATGGATAAAAACCGTAAAGGATTTATAAGAGCTGAGTATTATATGTAGTAATAATAAAAAAAGTTCATTTGCGTAATTCATTATGATTGGGGAAGATTGCACATATGCCAACTACATATATGATACCTGGAGATATAGAAAAATAAATGTCTGAATTAATATTTAGATTCATATGGGTTTTGAGACTGAATCCAATTAAGAAGAGAATATTATATGTAGATAGGGATGTGGGTGGTTTGAGATTATTATGTGTGGTGTGTACTTGAATTTATTTAGAGTGTTAGAATGGAATAATGGGGACACAAATGTTTATATAAGAAAACTCTTTAAAGAATAATAAAAAAATGGGATTTAATAGGATTAAATAAAAGGGAGAGTGGAGGAATGAAGAAGTAAAAGGTTACAAAAAATAAATATGTGGAAATCAAACATAGATTTGAAAATAACAGTAGAATATAGTATAAAAATGGTATGATAAAATATTATTATTATGTTAATCCATGGAGTAGCTTAACAACAGAAAGGATCAGAGCTATAGCATCAAGAAATGGTCGGTGTATGAAAAAAGAAGAGTGTCAGGATTTTTCTGGAGATTACAGATTAATAATTTAACAGTGAAGGCTAATATGCATATAAAAATAAATCAGAGGATATGTCTTTATTGTGGGGAACTAGAAACCTCAGATCATGTTTTCCTGAATTGTAAGACAGTTAGAAAGTAATGGGAATTATTAATAAAAAAGAAAATAAAATTTTAATTGAATTTTTAAAAAAATATGAACAATCAAATATAGAAATGATTTAATATGGATTTTTAGACGGTTTGTATAAAAAATGTTAAAAAGTCATATACAAATGTTTTGTATTACATGGGTTATTTGGAATCAAAGATTATCAGAAATTATGTTCAGTGGTAATTGAATGATTCCTAATATTGTAAGAAAGATTAAGTGGTGACTGTGGAAAAAGGAGTGGGAGTTGATAGACATATGATTTGTAACATTGCTATTTTTTTTTGTTGTTGTTCTTGTTTTCTTTCTTAACACTACAAATATGTAAATACATTTATAATTTTTGTAAATATTGTATATATTGGTTAAAATAAAGGACCCCTACTCTTTTCGATATGTACCATGTGAGCTCTTGTATTCACCTGATCTACTACCAACTCTGGCAGATGGAATGATGGTTAATATTTTTGAAGTATAAGACTATCCTTGCTTCCTCCATTGCTATCTGCAGTAAATCCCATTGTATAAAGTCAAATAAAGTTTTTATCAAAAAGGACTGCTCCTCTTCCCTAAACTCCCATATTGCCTCTACAATTCATGAATAACTCCATGATGCACAAGTGCTTATGGAGTGCCTCCCCCTTTACAAACATCAGTTTCACCCCTTATGCTACATTACTCATATGTGCTAATGCTAACCTTTACAGTATTCCTGCCCATAACTCCAAACATACACATTAGAGTATTGTATCCCATTCCCTAAGAATACCAATATAAAAGACACACACACACACACACACACACACACACACACACACACACACACACACACACACACACACGGACTTACTTCCTGGTGTCCTTAAATGAAAACTGCAGCATTATCACTCACTCCAACTTAACTAATATCAGATAATTCAACAAATGACTAT
Source organism: Protopterus annectens (assembly GCF_019279795.1). Lineage (NCBI taxonomy): Eukaryota > Metazoa > Chordata > Ceratodontiformes > Protopteridae > Protopterus > Protopterus annectens. Next base: position 466,863,297 of record NC_056743.1, on the reverse strand, counting down.
TGAAATACTTGATAAAGCATGCATGTGACCATTTCTGACAAAGAAAAATCCTTTGACTAATGGGCAGTTCAACCAAATGAATGGACCCAATAAATACAGATATATGCATATGTGCTGTGTGTGTGTGTGTGTGTGTGTGTGTGTGTGTGTGTGTGTGTGTGTGTGTGTGTGTGTCTCTATACATAGATACATAGATAGATAGATAGATCTATATGAATTTATCAAAATGCTGAATGCTGAAACCACATATGTTCAATCCAGAGCATACACTGAAATACTAAAACATCAAAATGCAACATATCTCAAAAGGAAAATAACCTGCTTCATCAATGTGATCCATTAACCCTATCACTAGATTCAGACAGAAATTGTCTGAATAGTAGTAGCATTACAGAAAGGGTTTTTTTAAGGTAATGCCAGGGTTAGTGCTAACATGCATTGCTAGCACTGCCCCCCAATCCTGAGACCAGGCAGTTAGTATATATAAACTAGGGAATAAAGTGCAAAGTCCCTACATCAGGGTTATATGGTGGGTGGAGACACCCAAGAAAATAGATGATTTCTGTAATGCGGTAGTGTGTGACAGTTTATTTTATTTTTCCAGGTATTGTTGGTGTGTTTTGAAGGGTGGCTGGTTGTGTTGTTGTTGTTGCTGTTGCTGTTATTACTGGATGCATGAATTGGCAAGTATGTTTTTTGGGGCTAGCTGTATCATTTGATTAGTCAATCAAAAAAGTGTATTAGGTTTACTTTTTTGATATGTTCTGTTTCATGGTTGTGTTATGGCAATTTAATGTGTAGTCAGTGAATTTACAATCTGAAAGTGTGAGACCGGAGTTTGTGTATTCACTGATGATTGATATACATATGTATATTGACAAATAAGAAACTTATGGTGGAGACAACCATGCAGTAATATAAAGGTACTCAATAATGGACGAACAGAGTCAGCATTAAAAGACGAAACACTTTAATGGTGCGCACAGGTGAGGGCTTTCACATTTGCTTCATCAGACCAAAAAACACCATACTGTTAACCACTCCTTATATAGTCTATGACTAACTATGATGTAAAAACTGTGTTAAAATAATAAGAGAGACTATATATCATATACAACAAGCGGATAAATGCATGTAAATCTTATTAAAATATAGCGAATAAAAGTCACATATGCATAAAATGAAGCATACAGTGACACTTCTTCATATAAATAATTATGCCTAATATACTCAAAAAGAAACTCTTATAAACTATTTAATAAAAGACCTAAATGAATACCGTATTTCTATATATCATAAATATTGCACATAATTAACTTTCTATGAAAAAGATAAAACCATGTTTCTGATATTAAAACCTAAATAATGAGAATATAACTTTATATAGTGTGTGATAAACCAATTCACACTTAAGAATTGCTTTACTTAAAAGAATCACTCATACAGACGCATAATAGCAAACAGGACAAACCTAAATATCAGAGTGTAACATTAAATATACAGGAATAATAAAACACACTCATAATATAGTATTAAAATACTTTAAATATGCAACCCCAAACATTGACGTGAAACACAAGAAATAGTTTTTTTTCTTTTTAATCGTCATTACTTTTTTATTTACACTCTTTGGGGACATGGCTGGTGGCTCCGTTAATACCGTTAACCTTGAACTGGATTATAGACATCCCGAGCTGGTTAAAAGTATTGAGAAGGCCGGTGAAGGGAATAGACCAATCGGGTCCACCCAAATGGATTATCCACCAATAGCATCGTCTGGAGGAGGCAAAATCCTATTACAGAAGTTCACGGCCTGTTTAAGGAATGATAGTAATCCCTTGTTCCTATATGAGGTTAATTGTGAAGGTTTGGCGGCATCTAATAACACAGCTGAGTTTGAAGAGTTACGGTCAGCAATCGACAAACTAAAGGGGGAGTCTCTGAAATTCAAGCAACTTCTAGTGCAACGACAACATTTTGAAGTCTGTATCAGTAGAGGCATTGTACCGAGGGGTTTACGAATTTTGAAAATGCCCACCTACGGAGAATTATATCCAGAACATTTGGTGAAATGGCAAAAGTTAAATCTGGAGGTGAGCCTGAATTATATTAAATTATTAATTGACTTCTTCAAACCAAAAGAAGAAAATTTGAAGGCATCCATTATACAGCAGCAGGAAGCCCTTTATAAACGCTTTACACCTGCCATTGTAGACTGTGCCTTACACACGGTTTTAAATGGTATTTTTAGTTTATGAAAGGCGTTTGCTACAGCAGAAGCACAGCAAAATTGACAGAGACACTAAAGACTTTAGGGAAGGCCATGTCTTCACTTGGCCTAGAACGAACCATGGATTTGGACAGGCTAATGATAGTAAAGCTAATATGGCTAATATCTCTAGAGATTATCAGCCAGGTAACAACAATGGGGTCCATGGCAGTAAAATAATTAATAGACAGAGAGCTGATGTCTCTATACATCCTATAGTGACCTCTAACAAAAACATCATTCATCTGATGCCTTGTCACTCAGAAACGGCATCTCTTGTAAGTGTTCCTCCTTCTGATAATTGAAGGTATCCATTCCTGTACACCCTCACAAACTGTTTGGCATGATGAACAACCCTTAAATAATAATGACACTATTACCAATACATCATGCACTAACCAACCAGTGGTTAAACCAAAGTCTTCTCAAAGTACTAGAAATAGTAATGACTGCATTCAATCTAATACTATGGGTTTTCCTCAGTTCCCCCTTCCCATATCCATGGAGAATGGGGTCAAGAGAGACCGCTCCATCAGCCGTGGCAGATCGAAGCGGAAACTCTCAACAGAGATTCAATCAAATCAGTCCCTCAAAAAATGTGGCAACAGATGGGGACAGCCTAGTCTGGAATATTTCTAAAAGGACTTTAGATGTTGATGAATTCAATGTGTTAAATAAAGGTCTAAACATCATTCCCACTAGTAATAACAGTATAACAGATGTATTAATTGATGTTAAGATGTTTTTAAGGAATGTCATGTTACAGTATGAATTTGGGAATTGTATTGGTGAACGTAAATTTTTATTTAAGAAACCAAACACTTATATGCCTAACAATCACCCTTTAATTGATGCTTTCTATAGACTTGTTGAAGATGATTTGCATGTCTTTTATGGTTAAGGTTATTTCAGTAAGTGTCAAAAGAAAGCTAAAATGAAAAATTTCATCATTAAAGATAGGAATGCCATGTATAGACTATGAAAAGATTCCACCATAGCTATTACACCAGCCGATAAAGGTGGCCCCATTGTGTTTATGGATCATGAGGGCTATCATGAGGCCATGATAAGAATATTAAGTGATGATGCACATTATAAAATGACCAGTAGAGATATGGTGGATGTGATCAAATACAAAATATCTACTTTAATAGAAGATTTGGTCAGGAGTTTTGATATTGCACAAGAACTAGGTAGTTTCTTAGTAGTAGAATACCCTATGGTCCCCATTATACAGGAGTTACCCAAGATCCATAAAGATAGTGCAAATCCACCAATGAGATCTAGAGTTTCTGGTAAGGGGTGGTGTACCAAACCCTTCTCAGTATATGTTGAGAAGGCTTTGAGAACAGTATTGGACAAGAATATTATCATTCTTAAAGACACTAAACAGTTTTTGGTAGATCTATATAGTTTTACTAATATGCATATGTTGAATTCTAATATATTATTTGTCACCCTTGATGTGCAGTCTTTATTTACTGTCATTCTGAATGACTTAGGTATTGATTCGGTTAAAAAGTAATTAATTAAACATAGTAGTAATGATAGCAGACGTAGATTTATTGTGCCTTTTTTTGGAGGTCATCTTAGAAAATAACATTTTTATCTATGAGCAGGACTATTACTTTCAGTGTGATGGAGTAGCTATGGGCACTTCTTCTGCCAATAGCTACGCCAACATGATCCTAGCTCTGTGGGAGGAAGATTGTCTACTTAATATCGATCAATTTAAGAAACACATGTTATTTTATCATCGTTTTGTTGATGACGTCTTCCTTATTTGGAATGGTAAAGTAGATGACCTACAGTCATTTGTGTTTAATATAAATAGATTGACAGGTTATCTGAAGTTTACATACAATTATTCTAACACATATATAGAATACTTAGATGTGTTTGTAGAAAAAGTTATGGACATGTTTGTCAACACTGGAGTTTATAGGAAGACATGTCACAGGAATACCCTGTTACATAGACATAGTATGTATCCCCCTTATATTTTTAAAAACATTATAAGGGGACAAGGAATGAGAATTTCATGTCTAAATGCTACAGATGCAGGTTACCAACATGAATTGGTTGACTTTCAGAATAGACTATTAGAGGTTATAACAAAGCAGAAATTGAAAGAGGCCTTGTTGATCTTGACTTAATCAGAGAAGATAGAGCTGCACCATATTTCTCTAACAAAACCACATTTACTAGTGTAACAAGGCAAGAACCCCAGGGTGTTAAAAAATCCATGTTTTATACCATTGACAATGGAGCGATTTTTGATATTATTAACAATCATTGGAAGATTCTCACCACTAGTGATGACCTTAGGAACATTGATGGCGAAAGACCCACTTTCAGATATAAAAATAAATCTAATCTTAAGAGAATACTATGTCAGGCTACACATAGAAGTGCTTCTAGTAGTACTGCAAGAACTACCCCCTGTGGACAATGTAATTATTGTAGCTTTATTAATACCAGTGGTTGCTTTACTCATCCAAATACCGGTAAACTTTATAGGTTTAGAGCAGATGTGAATTGCAATACTGCACATATTGTCTATTTAGCTGAATGTAACCTATGTTCTTCCTTTTATATTGGGGAAACTAATAGAATGTTTCGCACTAGAATAAGGGAACACCTTTATGCTATTAGGGTGCATTATGCTAATGATACTTTAGCTAAACATGTTATGACTTTAGGAGAACATCATACATTTACCTTTATGGCTATAGATGTAGTCTTAACTATCATTAGACAAGGTAATATCAGGAATGGTACTGAGAGAAGGGAAGTCACTTGGATATTAAAGCCTAGAGCTGACAGGGTACAGGCTAAATGAGAGGGCTTCTCTTAAGCCCCATATTAATCCCATATTAATATCCCGTAGATAGACTTCCATGATGTAGATATCAATTACTTTCAGACAACAGTTTTTCACTGTGTCTGTCATACCACACTGATGTCAGTATGTTTATTTAGAAGATATGATTGTTTTCTAACTATTTGTTGTGTTTCAGATGTCAATGTTTGGGGTTGCATATTTAAAGCATTTTAATACTATATTGTTAGTGTGTTTTATTATGCCTGTATATTTGATGTTACACTCTGATATTTAGGTTTATCCTGTTTGCTATTATGCATCTGTATGAGTGGTTCTTTTAAGTAAAGCAATTCTTAAGTGTGAATTGGTTTATCACACACTATATAAAGTTATATTCTCATTATTTAGGTTTTAATATCAGAAACATGGTTTTATCTTTTTCATAGAAAGTTAATTATGTGCAATATTTATGATATATAGAAATACAGTATTCATCTAGGTCTTTTATTAAATAGTTTATAAGAGTTTCTTTTAGAGTATATTAGGCATAATTATTTATATGAAGAAGTGTCACTCTATGCTTCATTTTATGCATATGTGACTTTTATTAGCTATATTTTAATAAGATTTACATGCATTTATCTGATTGTTGTATACAATATATAGTCTGTCTTATTATTTTAACACAGTTTTTACGTCATAATTAGTCATAGACTATATATGGAGTGCTTAACAGTATGGTGTTTTTTGGTCTGATGAAGCAAATGTGAAAGCGCTCACCTGTGCACACCATTAAAGTGTTTCGTCTTTTAATGCTGACTATGTTCGTTCATTATTGAGTACCTTTATATTACTGCATGGTTGCCTCCACCATAAGTTTCTTATTTGTCATTTTACTTATATATGTTTTTTGGCAAGAGGCATTTGCTACACTGAGTGTTTTGTTTTACTTTTTAATCGTCAACACATATGTATGTGTGTGTGTGTGTGTGTGTGTTTGTATATATATATATATATATATATATATATATATATATATATATATATATATGTGTATATATATATATATATATATATATATATATATATATATATATATATATATATGGGTCTACTACCGTAGATCGAAATTACACTATTTCGAAATATGATAGTAGTGTCCCACTAACGCGAAAGTGCACCAAGTCGAACGGGACATTTTCTGCACTCTGGTGCAGTAGTGACAGAGCTTAGAGTTAGGGCTTGAGTTAAGGATAGTGGATAGCTAGTAGGGCTACCCAATTTCCTTAACCCAAGCACTAACCCTAAGGTCCATGATTACCGCACCACAGTACAGGAAATAGGTCCGTAACTATGGCTCATTGGAGGAAATACAGTTCCCTGCACTGTGGTGCGGTAGTCATGGACCTTAGGGTTAGTGCTTGGGTTAAGGAATGTGGATTGCCCTACTAACTATCCCTAACCCAAGCTCTAACCCTTTGTTCGTTCTAGTGACTTTTGCAAAAGTGCACTTTCGTTAAAGTGCACTTTCGCATTAGTGGGATACTACTATCGTATTTCGAAATAGTGTAATTTTGATCTACCGTAGTAGACCCATATATATATATATATATATATATATATATATATATATATATATATATATATATATATTTATAGTTTACTATGGAATGTTCGAAAGGGGTCAAGTCAAACAGTTACAACATCGGAAAATAAGACTGACTTTGACAACAGTGGAAGACCGGATTGTTGAAAATGAGAAACATGACATTTTCGAAATTCCCATCTTCCACCTGTCTTACACAGCTTACCTCTACTATTTAGCAGGGGGGGGGCTACACCTCCCTGCACCCCCATGTGGAGGAATGCACCCACCCACACCCCCTGCACATTACATATACCAACTCTGAGATCGCACTACAGTGAGGAAATGGGCTACTTCCCTGTTCCTCACTGAAGCACAACCTCCCTCCACAGTCTTGGGACGCCGCTGCCAAAAGTTCGAGTGCACTATGCAACTTGACTGTGATTGACCACATTTGGTTTGGTTTCCTGTCCCTTGGAAACCATGATTTCCGACATTGGCTGTTCGACTTACTGCCGTTCGCGTAAGTTATAGTAAACATATATATATATATATATATATATATATATATATATATATATATATATATATATATATATATATATATACTTTTCTCTGTACATAGATGTTCATCTGTAAATACACAAATGGACCCCATATATGTCTATTTATTGTTATATGTCTGTGTATCTTTATCTATGTCTAGATCTATATCAGTAAATATATATATATATATATATATATATATATATATATATATATATATATGAGAGAGAGAGAGAGAGACAGAGATATGTGTATGGATATACACACATATATAATGAATATATATGTGATGGGAGAGTAAGATTACATGGGTGAATTTTTAGAATCAAGTCTATGCATTCATCACCATTCTGGTTTGCAGAGCCAAACAGGTAAAACAAAAAAATCAGCCCAGATATAGCTGAGTTTTTTTCTTTCTTGCTGGTTGCACTTTCTTAAGATGAAAGGAGAATATATTTATGGAGTATCTCTTAAAAAGGTAAAGAAATAAAAGATAATCCCTCTATTCTTCAGGACTTTGATACAGAATCATTTGTGTTGTAGATCCCTTCCATATTTTCTTCTCCTGGTATGATCTGACATCCTTCTCCTACTGAGCAGTAGCTATCTGGGATTATTGTTTTAATGTAGGCTTTTATACAGTTCAAATGAAAGCTCCTCACAATTTCTGCCTTAATCTTCTCTGTTTTTTTTCTAATCCCTGCAGTCTGGGAGTTATAGTCAGTGTATTTTTAGCTATTTACAGCTAACATAGTGGACATCATTCACCCAACCACAGGCCGCTATGTGTCGTGATACTCCCTATAATCGTTTTGCGGATGGGCTACATTTGGAGTCAGCAGTGAATATGCAAAAGGCTCTCTAAGGTAGTATGGAAAATGTCAGGTTGGTGTAGAACTTTGAAGGAGAAATGTTTCAGGAAACAGCTTATCTGTGCAACTTTAAATTTTTACCTTTATTCTTGGACATGTATAGTTGTGGGGATAGTGCCCACAACCCTCCTGGATTTGGGAAGTCATTAATAAATACAGTCCTGGGTATTGACTAGCGTATGTATGGTATTATATTGAGATGAAATGACTAGGCTTGAAAAGACTTCCAGGTCGATAGCCTAGTAACCTCTTATGATTCTAAATGGCAAAGATCCATGCAGCCGAGTGACGTCTCCAGGCGTTTCTGCAGTTACACTCTACTGCTCCTCTAGACGTCAACTATTGCCTGTTCATATTTGCATTAATAATTCCAAAACAATGTTACATACAAGGTATCGGAAAATTTTATCTTGAAGCATACATGATAGCAAACACAATTGTATTGATATATGACCTCTGTCAATGGGTATTTGTTAAAAATGTATGGTGATAACTTCAGTTTTTAAATGCTGAAGCCAAGCCCACTAGGTGTTAAAGGTACACACTCAAAAGAGCTCTACTGGAGGGAATGGGATGCAAGGAATGTCCAAACATAATATTTCAAGGATTTCAAAGGCTATTTATTTACTAAACATTACTTTTCAGTTTTGGCGTCATTCTTTTCATTTTGATTAAATGTTCTACAAAATAAACAGATAAGTGTATTTCATCCTTTAAGTTGTATGAGGCAACTTCTCTAAAATCCACTTATCAGGCAATAGTGTAAAGAACAAAAGGTTTGGAGCGGATAATACTGGAGTAACACCTAGGGTGACTTTTAGTGCTGAATGGCATTGTCAGCCTTTTCAGTCTACTTTTCTTTATGTGGTGCTTTGGCTTTCATAAACTAAGTCACAGGGAATGTCACATGGCTTTTATAAGCTCAGTCTGAGGGAATGCAACAGTGACAAAGTGTATTGTAAATTTCATACAGTATTATCATACAATATTATGCCAGATCCAGAAATACTTTATTCTGAGCTTATCTGAAATAATGTTGTTTTAGTTTGTGAATGATTGTGCAATTGCCTGGCAACAGAAGATTGATTTTGATTTATATTTATGTTTTGTGTGACTAGCACAATGTGTATGGTAGGCCAAAGTGACAACTTTATTGTACTTAATTATAGGATAAAGCACAAGTATCTGGTCAGTGTACTAAGTGCAAAGTCTGCTTAAAGGAATATCTGATAAACACTAATGATCTGTGTTCCTCATGTCAAAAGCTGGATGATTTGTTTCTCATCAGTAGTAGTAAAAGTAGGCTTACTGATGATGACTGCACTTGTGGAACTGGCACAGTTCAGGGAGTTGTTGTTACTTACATCAATGACTGGATTGATGAGATAAATAATATTAGACAAAGGGCAAATAAAACACATTTAGGAAATAAAGATCACTTAACCCCTATTAAACTTTGAAGTCTACCTTGTAATATTAAAACTCCAAAATGCCGAAGACCAAAACCTCAAGACGAGAATCATGAAAGTTAAAATGCTGAACTGCGTAAGTTTTCCCAGGGCAAGTAAACACTTGCCCAACATCACATTAAAACACACCACAATATCTAAAACCACCTAGGTGGGGGCAATACCACCAACCCCTCCCAACTATATATACCAACTCTGGGATTGCAGTACAGTGGGAAAAGGGCATGTTAGGGGTATATGTTTCCAGATAAAATTGAGAAAGAGATGTTAGAGATATTGTTTAATTTAATTTGAAGTTTAAGAACAAAACCAGCAGAAAGGGAAGGGGTCTAGAATAAAAAAGTAGGAGGAAGCTTTAATATAAAACAGTCTTATAATGTACATAGCACCTGTGATGACCATGCCCTGGCCCAGCAATCAAGGAGCCTCAATCCTCACTAGCAACACCAGGGAGGTTGTCTCCCAGAAGAGAAAAGGATAACTAATACACACAGTAAAGTACAATTTCCCTTAAGTGCATACAGAGATCACAGTCAGTCTGGGGCTGGTTGTTCCCTTGCTCACCAGGTCCCCAATAAGACTCCCCACTGGCACAGATATAGAGTCCAGGTCTCAGCCTAACTAGGCAAGCTAAAACCTCTGGCACCCTCTCTGTCCATCCAGTGCTTTGTGTCCCTGCCAAGTAGCTGACACAACATACACACACACACACTTTGAGATAAGTATTTATACAACTTTACAGACACTCCTGGGAAAGGCTGACACAGATTCTCCAACTGTGCCCCTTTACCCAGACTATACAGTAGTAATTACTGCCACCACCCAGTTAATAATATCAGCTACTAAAAGCCCTTAAAAGGGTGTCCAGTTATTACTGTGCAATATTAATATCCAATGGTAGCATGACTAACAGTCAAGGCTTACTTTAGAGTGGCCTATTACAATAACCTCTATAAATATGCAATGTATTCTAGAGCTTATCTCTGCACAAATCAGCCACAGGTAGAAGGTGTTAAAAAATATTTAATAATAAATAATCAAAACACAAGACAAAACTACTACACCACAGAGATATCTAAGAGTTCCGAGTTCACACAGAAAATTAAAATAATATAGTAGGACAGGTCGGATTTCAAAGAAAAATACCTAATTAATCTTTACTATTTTTAACTATTCCTACAAGAAACCACAGTGCTAAATCGTACATGTGAGCATAAGGCAGAATGTTTATAAGTTAGATGCCCAAAGTCAAAATGCTTCCAGTCTCTTCTGAGAAATAGTATTTAAACATTACTAACAAACATGTTTGCTGGGTCCCTCCCCAAATTACATCATTTTTGACACTTAGGTTTTCCCAGGCAAACAAACTGCATTACTTAGCAATCTAACACCTGTACAGAAACTTACAACAATAGAAGACATTTCACATGTATATTCTAACAGAAATTAGAGCAATAAAGCACCTTTCAGATCTAAATTCTGGTCATAAACTTTAGCCTTAAAACAATGGCATGAAACCTTCATCCAGCCACAGTGGAGCCGAATTCTAACATGAAAGGGTCACAACATGCTTCACTGAGCCAGTAGAGTGCAATGATGTCACATATTTTGCAGTTCCACATTCCGCAGTATTCTTTACACTCAAGAAACATGCCTGTATTTTACATTTATTATCAAGTAAACATGCCTATATTTTACATTTATTTATACAGTTGATAGAATTATGTATCAAATTCTATTTGTCTAGGCTGGCAGCCTTCGCCCATCCCTCCCCAGTAGTCACCCCCCCCCAGTGGAACTCAAGCAAGTTTTTCAAGGGCCCCTTGAGAAACCTAGCTTGAGAGTGTCAGGTCTATCTGGGTGTACCTCACCCCATTCCCTGTCTTGAGAGCCCATCTGCATTGGCATTGCTACTCCCACTGCGGTGCTGCACTGACATATCATATGCTTGCAACCCCAGACTCCATCTTAGCAACTTGGCATTTTGCTGACTGGCTCTGTTTAACCATGTTAGAGGGTTGTGATCTGTCATCATAGTGAATTTTCTTCCATACAGATAAGGCTGAAGTTTTTGTAGTGCCCACACTATGGCTAGACATTACTTTTTTACCACTGCATAGCATTCCTCCCTGGTTTGAGCCTACAACTGAGATAAACCACTGGGTGCTCTTCTCCCTCTGAAGAAATCTGTCTAAGTACAGCCCCCACCCCATAGTTTGAAGCATCCACCTGCACAACTAATTATTTGCTATAGTCTGGACTGGCTAACACAGGGGGTCCTCCCAAAGCTTCCTTAAGCTTCTGAAATGCCTGCTCACATGCTGGGGTCCACACTACCTTATCTGGCCTGTTCTTCCTTGTCAGGTCTGTGAGGGAAGCAGCTATGGTACTATAGTATGGTACTATATACTATATATTAGGAACAAATTTTCTGTAGTACCCTGCTGTCCCCAAGAATGCCCTCACCTGCTTTTTGGAAACAGGTGCAGGCCATGCCTGAATAGCTTCCACTTTAGCAGGTTCTGGCCTTATCTTACCACACCCCACTCTATGTCCTAGGTAGGAGAACTCTGCTATCCCCACCTGACAATTGCTCGGCTTAATGGTCAACCCTGCCCTCTGTAGCCTGCCCAGAACCTCCCTGACATGCTGAAGGTGCTCTTGCCAGGAATGGCTGTAGATAGCAATATCATTCATGTAAGCAAGGACAAACCCTCCTGCTCCTGCTAAGATATGATCTACTAGCTTCTGGAAAGTTGCTGGGGCATTCTTCATCCCAAAAGGCATCTTTGTGAACTCATACATGCCAAAAGGAGTCACAAAGGCTGACTTCTGTCTAGCACTGGGAGTCAAGAGCACCTGCCAGTAACCCTTGGTAAGATCAATGGTTGTAAGATACTTAGCCCCACCCAGCCGCTCTAGGGCCTCATCTGTCCTAGGCATGGGTTAAGCATCCGACTCTGTTTGGCTATTTAATTTCCTGTAATCCACACAGAACATGTTGCTGCCATCCATCTTTGGCACCAACACCACTGGTGAGGCCCAGGGACTGTTGGACTCTTGAATCATCCCTAGTTCCAACATCTCCTGTAACTCTTCCCTCAGAGTCTGTTTGAATATCTCAGGCACCCTATAAGGGGCCTGCCTGATAGGCCTTTGGGGTCCTGTATCCACCTGGTGCTGCACCAGATGGGTGCTCCCTGGTTTCCCGGTGAACATGCCCCCAAACTCCTGCAATACTGCACGGATTTCTCAAATCAGGGTAGGAGATAGCTGCTGGTACATTGCTACCCCATCCACCGAGGTGTCAGCCCGAGCCTCACTGAGGAGATCAGTCCCCAGATCTCCCTCAGACTCCTCCTGCAATACACTGCAAATGCTCAGCACAAGGGCCTCCCTATCATAGTAAGGTTTTTATCATGTTAACATGGTACAATTTGTGCCCCTGCCATCTGCCTAGCACTTCCACCATGTAGTTAACATCACATACCTTTCTTACCATCTTGTAGGGTCCCTCCCAAGCTGCTTGTAACTTGTTGTGTCTGAAAGGAATAAGAACCATCACCTGCTGCCCTACAGCATACTCTCTAGCTTGAGCATTCCTGTCATACCACACCTTTTTCTGTTGTTGGGCTTCTGCCAGGTTCTCCTGGGCCAAACTCATGAGTTCTCTGAGCCTTGTCCTGAGTTTCAGGACATATGCCACAACAGACTCCTTGTGAGACTCACACTCACCTTCCCACTTATCTCAAATTAAATCTAGAGGTCCCCTCACCCTATGCCCATACAGCAACTCAAAGGGTGAAAATCCTGTGGATTCCTGGGGAACCTCTCTGTATGCAAAAAACAGATGGGGCAAAAATTTGTCCCACTCCCTCTTAAACTGATCTGCAAATGCCCGTAGCATGGACTTAATTGTAGAGTTTAACATCTCAACAAGACCAATAGTCTGGGGATGGTAGAGGGTGGTCTTATTGTGTTTCATCCCACAGGACTTCCACAGACAAGGCAGCAGGTCTGACATAAAATTGTCACCTCTTGTCAGCCAGTATTTCCTTTGGGAAACCTATGATAAATAACACCAAAAACTCGACCTCAAAACCGAAAAATACAGCAATATTCCAAGCATAAAGGAACGTTCAAACACAGAGATAATGGAATTTTCCTTTATTAACATGTCCTGGTACCTCGGCAATTCACCTTCAGTGGAACACCTTACCATACAAAAACCATCTCTTTATATACCATTAAACAACTGAATCATTAATTAATTGAACAAATTTAAAGTGCAAATTTAAAGTGCTGCTGCTCTATTTTAACCAAATTCTGAAATTCATGACAATGTATAACAATGCAAGTACAATGTGCAATATAACAATGCAAAAACTTTTTCATACTGTAATGCCACTATCTAAATTCATACCCCTCAGATGTAAAGTATGATAATTATAAATCATTTTATATTGTAATCTATTCAATTCTGTTTTGAAATTGCTTCCCTCAAGGTATGGTCTAGCCAACACACTAAAAATGAATCCATTGCTGTTGCCATTATGCATTTTAACAAAATGTGAAGCCACTGGGCTGTCCATGTTACCTCTTCTAATGTCCCCCAAGTGTTCAAGAATACGGATTTTAGCTTTCCTTGTAGTTTGACCCACATACCAAAGTGGCTTAACACAGTCACACCCCAGGATATAAACCACCCCTTGTGAAGAACAATCAAATTTATCAAAGGCTTGGTACCTTTTCCCATTAATCTTCTTTCCATGTAAATTACCAATCCTATCACATACAGAACATCGTCCACAATGTTGCATACCAGTGTTCGTGTCTGTTGAATGTTCCAACTTCCTGGTTAACAATTCTTTCAAATTGTTATACCTACTATAGGAAAAAGTAATGTGCCTGGGAAGCAAATATCCAACGGTCAAATCATCACAAACCACATGCCAAAATTGTTTAACAATTTTCTCAACTACCCATGAAAATTCAGAATACTTAGATACAAAGAATAGTCTATCCTGTTCATGTGGCACTGGCCACCATTTATGGTAACCACCCCTTGGTTTGTTCCCTTCACATAACCTATCCTTAATGCCTAACAGTGTTGTCTCCATATAGCCTCTGGAAGAAAGTCTCACGAAAGTCTCACGGACACTTCATTAAGAACTTCATCCCACAAATTTGGGTCAGAAGTGTTCCTAAGAATTCCTAAGAATTCTCCTGAATTCCCCTTCTGACAATGCTTTGATCAAATGTGGAGGGTGCATGCTACTAGCATGCAGAAAATTGTTAACTGAAGTGGGTTTCCTAAAAGGTCTATATAGTACCACAATATCCCTTCCAATATAAAATGCCCTACAGCATACTCTCTAGCTCAAGCATTCCTGTCATACCACACCTTTTTCTGATGTTGGGCTTCTGCCAGGTTCTCCTGGGCCAAGCCCATGAGTTCTCTGAGCCTTGTCCTGAGGTTCAGGACATATGCCACAACAGACTCCTTGTGAGACTCACACTCACCTTTCCACTCATTTCAAATTAAATCTAGAGGTCCCCTCACCCTATGCCCATACAGCAACTCAAAGGGTGAAAAACCTGTGGATTCCTGGGGAACCTCTCTGTAAGAAAACAACAGATGGGGCAAAAATTTGTCCCACTCCCTCTTAAACTGATCTGCAAATGCCCATAACATGGACTTGATTGTAGAGTTTAACCTCTCAACAAGACCATTAGTCAGGGGATGGTAGGGGGTGGTCTTATTGTGTTTCACCCCACAGGACTTCCACAGACAAGCCAGCAGATCTGACATAAAATTGGCACCTCTGTCAGCCAGTATTTCCTTTGGGAAACCTACCCTGCAGAAAATCTCAAGCAAAGCATTTGCTACCTTCTCTGCCTCAATGGAGGACAAAGCCACTGCCTCAGGGTATCGTGTAGCATAATCCACAACCACTAGGATATACTTTTTCCCTGTGGAAATTGGGGTACTCATAGAACCCACAATATCCATAGCTACCCTCTGAAATTGCAACTCAATCACAGGCAAAGGCATCAAAGGAGCTCTCACCTTGTCTCCTGCCTTGCCTACCTTTTGGCACTGCTCACAGGTCCTGCAGTACCCTGTTATATCTCTGGAAATTCCAGGGTGATAGAAGTTTTGCATAATATGCCTCTTTGTACATTTTATGCCCACATGACTTGCAAAGGGAATATCATGGGCTATGGCTAGAAGTGCCAGACGGTAAGCTCTACGCACTACCAACTGCTGTTCTCTCTCACCTTCTAGCCCTCCCTCAGGGTTCCACTCTCTGTACAGTAACCCTTTGTTCCAGTATACAGATTCCCCCTTCCCTTGAGAATCAGGTGCCTTCCTAGCTACCTGCCTCAGGCCTTGCAATTTAGGGTCTGAGAGCTGAGCCTTTCTCAAGTCCCTCCTTGTAACCCTTTCCAGCTCCCCTTCCATAGGAAGTCTGGCATCCTCTGACAGCAGTGCCTCACTGTCAGCCTGGGTACTACTACTCGCCTCTACCTTTGCAGTTACCCACAAGCAGCTGCGGCTCACATTCATTCTCACTGCTACAGTGTAGCTCTCTCCCTGAAGTAACCACTTCAGCAGTCCTGGCTGCAACTATGTAGTCCGTCTGGGTCTCCCCTAGGCTACCAGACCCACATGCTTGTCTCCTAGCCTCACTGCATGTAACAGCATAAGTACATAGTACTGCCTCATCCAAATCCTTCCCTCTCAGGGCATCTGCAGGATGGTAGTTCCATACCCCTGTTGTCTCAAGACAACCCACTATTGGCATTTTGTCTTTCCCACTTACTGGCTCCCTCACCTTTGGTTCCCACCTTGCCTCCGTGGACATCTATATGCCACATGGCCCCACTGGTTGCATTCAAAACATTTAACCCTAGCTTCTGGATGTGTACCTGGACTAGTGGCTTCCTCTGCTACTGGCGGATTCTGTTGCAGCAGTCTGTGCTGCCCACCATGGGTACCTATAGTCCCATGAGCAGTACTGGGCTTCCTTCCTTCCTGTGCAGGGCTGCCCTGCTTGCTAGGTATAGGTCTCCCTTCTTCCCCAACTCCTCTGAAGTAGCACACTGTTTATCAGCTAACCAGATCCTCATGTCCTCAGGCAAAGTGCTAAGGGCTTGATCCCTTACCAAAAGGACTGTCAGCCCTTCAAAAGTGGTGACCTGACATCCACTCACCCAGCTATAAAAATAAGTGCTCAGTTCAGCAACATATTCACATACATTTTCATCTGCCTTGCATCTATGCTCACAAAACATTTTCCTATCCATTTCAGGTGCTAGCTTAAAACATTCTAATAAATGTCTTTTTACAGCAGTATAATCAAAACAGTCAGTGTCATGCATTTTTGCTAAAGACGTTACAGATTTACCATGGAGTAAGGGGGTCAGGAACCGTACCCAGAGCCTTTGGTCAACTTCATACTGTTTACATACCCACTCAAACATATGAATGAAGCTATCAAAATGATCCCCCTCTTTAAACTGTGGAAGAAATTTACTGACATTTTGTGCTTCTGGGGTACAGTTACTCCCTTCCAAATTACCTCCATGACTCTGGCAAAGAGTCAGCATTTCCCTCTCATGACTCCTCTGCCGTTCATTTTCCTCAGCTTGTAGACTCCTCATTTTCTCAGCTGCTTCTAGTTCCATATGCCTGGCCTCC
This sequence comes from Protopterus annectens, assembly GCF_019279795.1. Taxonomy (NCBI): domain Eukaryota; kingdom Metazoa; phylum Chordata; order Ceratodontiformes; family Protopteridae; genus Protopterus; species Protopterus annectens. The sequence continues at coordinate 466,846,027 of NC_056743.1, read as the reverse complement.
AACTCAAGTCTCTTTAGCTCCAGCTGGATTTTTAAGTCCACTGCAGAAAGGTTGAGCTGTCCATTCTCTGAGGATATTGCATCTCCACTGTCAGTCTTATTGTCTTCCAGGCCGCTGTTCTCTGATGCAGCTATAACCAAGGCTGCAATCAGGTCTGCTTTAGTCAGGTTTCCATGCACCAGTCCCCTAAACTGGGACATCTCTGCCAGCTGGCTCCTTGTCAGCTTTCTATATTCCTCTGCTGACATGCTGCCTGCTCACCCTGACTGACACTAAGCTAACAAAAGAAAAAAAAAAACAATTGTGTTCTGAACTCTGAGTATACACTGTGTGGCTGTTTTAGAGTACAAAGCACTTTTAGAGATCAATATAGATAAGCTACAGAAATATGCTCTACCCCACACCACTTCAAGCCAATTAGTATATGAAGTAGGTCCCACCACTGCCAAACCACTTGTGATGACTGTACACTGGCCCAGCAATCAAGGACCCTCAGTCTTCACCACCAACACCAGGAGGGTTGTCTCCTAGAAGAGAAAAGGATAACTAATACACACAGTAAAGTACAATTTCCCTTAAGTGCACACAGAGATCACAGTCAGTCTGGGGCTGGTTGCTCCCTTGCTCACCAGGTCCCCAATAAGACTCCCCACTGGCACAGCTATAGGGTCCATGTCTCAGCCTAACTGGGACAAGCTAAAACCTCCAGTACCCTCTCTGTCCAACCAGTGCTTCAAGTAGCTGACACAACACACACACACTTTGAAATAAGTATGTATACAAGTTCACAGACACTCCTGGGAAAGGCTGACACAGATTCTCCAACTGTGCCCCTTTACCCAGACTGTACGGTAGTAATTACTGCCACCAACCAGTTAATAATATCAGCTACTAAAAGGCCCTTAAAAGGGTGTCCAATTATTACTGTGCAATATTGATATCCAATGATAGTATGACTAACAGTCAAGGCTTACTTTAGAGTGGCCTATTACATAACCTCTATAAATATGCAATGTACTCTATAGCTTATCTCTGCACAAATCAGCTACATGTAGAAGGTTTTAAAAATATTTAATATTAAATAATCAAAACACAAGACAAATCTACTACACCAGAGAGATATCTAAGAGTTCAGAGATCAAACAGAAACTTAAAATAATACAGTAGGACAGGTCTGATTTTAAAGAAAAATACCTACTTAATCTTTACTATCTTTAACTATTCCTACAATAAATCACAGTGCTAAAATGTGAGCATAAGGCAGAGTGCTGATAAATTAGATGTCCAAGTCAAAATGTTTCCAGTCTCTTCTGAGAAATAGTATTTAAACATTACTAACAAACATGTTTTCTGCCCCCCCCCCCCAAATTACATCATTTTTTTGACACTTAGGTTTCCCCAGGCAAGCAAACTGCTTTATTTAGCAAATAGATAAAACTGGTGAACCAAAATTAAAACCACCATCAGCTTTATTAGGACAAACAACACTTGCAAAACACAACTGACTTAGCGCTTTCACCCAACTAGGGCATCCTCAGAGTCAGTTAATAAAATTTTAAACAGTCCTTAATAAGTAAAATTCAAACAACTCTACAGCCAATAAACATCCAAAAGCAATAAAATTGCTGTAATGATCTCTGAAATTAACTCTTAGAGGTGCAGCACATTTTCAATAATCAGAAAAAACTTTTTTTACTGCTCATTCAGTCCCAATATTTACTAATACCATATCTCAAAACATTAGCCCTGAATATTCCATCTATATTTATCTTTTTTTAGAGAAAAAAAAAACAATTATATCAAATACTTAAAGCTTTATTTTTTTAATATACATGCCAAAGATAAAGTGTCATTGATGCCAGGTTTTGTACTGGCATCCAGTCTAATTTGCCATTGGCATTCTCTAACTTCAAGTATATTTTTATAGTCTCCCCCAAAATCTTTTGTATAAATTCTATCAATAAATAATTAATACATAATGTATAAATTCTATCAATGACAAAAAACATGCATTTTTTAAAATGTAAACAGTCCTTACTATGCATGTACAAGGAATTAGTTAACTTTTGAGTTTGTATGTCCCTGGTGTGTTCCATTATTCTTTCTTTTAGTCTCCTTGTGGTCATGCCAACGTAAAACGCTGGGCATGATAAACACGTGGCCACATATATAATCATATTCGTGTTACAATTACAGTAACCTAGAAACACCAGGGACCTTTTGTAGTTGCCAACTTGTACATACGGACCATCATTGAAATGTTTACATGCCTTACATTTTCCACATTTTGCCATCCTTGCAGGTCTTTGGCAAGCAGGTTTAGGAATTATCTCTAAGAGTTCCTTAATATTTGTCCCCCTACTATTTATAAATTTGGGACCATCTCCTATAACATTTATCATGTCTGCAGGGAATGTGTTGTGCCATCCCATTTCAATAACTTCCTTCACCTTACCAGACATAGTGTTGTACTGCAAAACCACCCCTGCCTGGATTTCAGTATGTTTATGGTGTATTCCTGCAACCTTTTCTGTATCTCTTTTTTTGTCAATTAAAATGGGTTTAAAGTCCGTTTCATTGGATAATGTCATTCTTAGTCGATGTTAATAAGTCCATAGGATAACCTTTTTCCATAAATAAGTCAATTAGTATACCAAGTTCTTGTAAAAATGTGATGTCATCACTTACTATACAGGATGACCTAATCATCTGACGGTTTTCTTAATATAATGAGGGTGGCAACTATCATAGTGTAGGAAGGTGTTACTGTATGTCTTTTTCCTGAATAAACTTGATTCTATTTTCCCATTACTTGTATATAAATGCAAATCCAGAAAATCTATCGAACTCTTGCCAACCTTACTGGTAAAACTTAAAAAAAATTGTAGTTTGATTTAAATAGGCTATGTAATCATCCAGCTCATCTCGAGAACCCTTCCAAAGAAATAATATGTCATCCAAAAATCTTAAATAAATAATCATGTTGGATGCATAAATAGATGACAAAACATATTGGTCCTCCCATTCAGCTAATACCAATTTGGCAAATATGGGAGCACATTTAGCTCCCATTGCAACTCCCATACATTGTTTATAATATTCACTCTTAAAGTGAATGTTGTTATTTTCCAGAACAATTTGCATTAAGTCTACCAGTAAACTTCTTTTAACTTGATGAATATGACTGTTCTTTCCCAAACTTTTGGAAAACCATTCCAAACCTATATCTTGAGGTATTACTGAGAATAAATTAACTATGTCAACTGTAACATACCAAAAATCATCCAGATTAGTACTTGACAGGGTCATGAGGCAGTCCAGACAATGCCTTGAATCCTTAAGTATGTGTGGTATGCAATCAAGAATACTTTTACTGAAAATATCAATATATGATGCTAAAGGTTCCGTTTTGGATCCTCTAGCTGCCACAATAGGTCTGAAGGAAGGGTTGGTAATGTCCTAATGTATCTTGGGAATACCAAATATACTAGACATAACTGGATGTTCTACTGTCAAATAATTGTATTCGTCCTGGCTAATTATTACCTCACAAAGGAAATCATAAATTTGCCATTCAATCTTGGTATATGCCCTCTGAACATCAAATTTAGACACCAAAGTGTAAGTGTTAATGTCCTGCAGTATATTCTGCATGTTCCATGAATACTATATACTTGACATTATAACTACCCCCCCCCTCTTTATCAGGTTTCATGACCCTATATTGTCTGTTTGTTGACAATTCTTTTAAACAGAATTCTTCTGCAGGTGTCAAGTTCTTATGAATACTTAATCTTGTTTCAACCACTCTTCTTATCTGGGAGGTGCATAAGCATTCCAAAGCTAGTACCAAGGGATTTTGCAATGGAATAATCAAACTACTCCTTTTGACTATGTTAATCCTCCTCTCCCTCTCAATACTAGATTTGTTCATAAAGTATGACTTTAAATTTAGTTGTCTCATGTATAATTTTAGGTTAATAATAAGTTTACTTGTGTCATGTTTGAAACTGGGTACAAAAGAGAATCCTTTTTTCATCAGACTTAAGTGACTGTTAGAAATATTCATATCTGAATAATTATAGATGTTAAAAGACCCATCACCTATGATAATTGGACCTTCGTTGTTATCAACATTTGTGTCTAAGCTTAGGGGGATGACTAGGGAATCATAATTCTCATTGTTCATTCAGGTGTTAACAGAATGGTCTATACTAACTACTACCAGTTTTGTAGTGCTGGTAGTGTGATTCATAATATCCTTTGTCAGTAATGATTGTTCTCCCTGTATTGCCAATTCCTGTTGGAATTGTTCCTCCTCTGCCCCCCACCCTTCCAGTTGCTTCTTCCTTGTTGGTTCTGCCAGTGGGGTGTTCTTTCTTCCATGTGGTTCTGTGATTGACCCCAGTTCCTTAACCGATCGGATTGCCTTAACAGGGGTGGGTTCTCTAAAAAACCCCTCCCTCGTTGACATCAACTTGCATTCCACCCACATCTTTTAGCTCTGTCTGCATAGTGTCTCTTCTTTTGTTATCTACGTCCAACTGTCCCTCTTTACAATTCGGCATAGGGTAAGCCTTTTTTTCTTTATACTCATTTGTATCTCTTTGAATTTTTCTTTGTTTCCTTTCCATACTAATTTTTACAAATTTATCTAAATCTACCATCATCTTCTCAAACCTGTTCTTATAGTTTTCAAACAACAAATCATTAATAATACTTTGTTTGAGCATAACCAAATCATTCTTCAAATTAACAAGCCTACTGGTATTGTCTCTAATGATTATTCTCATCAAATCTGAACCAGTTCTGTCAAACAACTCTAACATGTTCCCGTAGGCCTCGGAATTAGCTTCAATACCCATAGGTATCTTGAAAACCCTAAGGCCTCTTGGTACTTGGTTAAGTTCAAAATAATGTTCCTAAATGACATTGTCCATCTGTAAATATTTGTATTTTTTTGCTAGTTTTTCAAATGTAGATATCTGAGAATTAAGTGTCCCTAGATCAGAATTTTGGGTCCTTCCTGGTACTTCACCCAATACAGGGGCTATTAAAAAATCTTCAATGTGTTCCAGTTCTGTTTCCTCTGTTGGAATTTCCCATTCTGCTAGTGTTAATGTTGTTGCCATTAAATCTCAGTGGGACTGTATTGTGAATTATATCTCTATTAGTACCAGGTGGAGTATGTAGAGTAAATAGTTTAGCTTGTGAACTAGTAATACTGTCATTTTTATCATTGTCTTTATTTCCTTGTAGTAAGGAAATAATTTGTCTAGATATGTCTAGATACTGTATCATAAGTTGTTCCATCCTTAGGTTAATATGTTGCTTAATCTTTTTTATCAAATATTAATTATTATTTTTTTTATTATTATTAATCACTATTTAAATGTAATTTAATGGAATAATACACGTGTAGTATGTTATCGGTTGTAAATATTTTTTACTAACCACTGTATCCTTTACAAATAATGTATATATAAATATATGTTATAAGATATGTTACCTAGCAATGTTGTGCCTAGGGAACAAATGAAGGTTCATAAAACCTCTACACACCTGTTTCAACTCTCAGTATATAATAAAGTATAGAAAGATGCAACAACCTTGTTATCACTAAAACAAGTATCAAAGACCTGCTTTTATATATGTGTATAGAAAATTACTTGAAATTTACCTATTCCTATATTGTAGAAGTATAAGCTGTAACAACCTTGTTTGTACCTGTAAGTGTTGCACCAATGCTGTTTGAATATGTACAAATACAAAAAATTATACCAGGTGACTAAATTATCGTCATACAGATGCACCATATTAATTCCACTCATAAAACACCAACTATTGGCATTTAGTTGCATTTGATTGCCTCCTTTAAACTCTACTTTAAATTCTATTTTAAATAAAAAATGCTTAAAAATAAAAATTCTAGTTGAAAACTCATAAAAATAATAAAAAATATATTGAATAAACAAAATAAATACTGTATTCTCAACTGTAAAAATCAAAAAATATATATATAAATGTTGTTATGTTGGGTTCACCAATTAATATAATCAATATAATTAACTAGCCTATTAAATTACATTTCACAACGTTTCATACTGCACTAAAAACGTTTGTGCATTGCTTCTCAAACCATAAAATGGCAAGACACCATTTGGTTTTATCTATGATTATTGAATAACCATAAAATAACCTCCATAAACTGTAAGGTTATAATAAACCTCCATTTAAATAATATATATTCCACTGCTCAAAATAACCCCAATTAAAAACTTCTATTGGGGGCTGCAGTGAAAAAAAACAACAAGACCGTGTTGCCCTGGTGGTCAAACTCTGGTAGCAATAATGATATTTTAATCAGCGTCCCTTAACAAATGAACACTTTAAATATATCAGCCTTAAAACGTACGCTTGTGACTACTAGAGTTAACCAACCCTAAAAAAAGAAATACAATAACAATAACGTATATAAACATAATTAATACATATTATGTGCTACCATGAAGCAATCATTGCCTTCGGCTCAGTCGTTTCCCAATTCCGAACAGCAATTAATTTAAAAGATGTCACTACAGTCACTGAAAATACAGCAGAATAGAAGTCCAAACAGAAAAACGGAATGTCAATACTGTTCGCTCCTAGTTGTTCAATAGTCTTCGTTTAGAAAGTATGAGGAAAAAAGTCCACATTCCTCATAAATGATTAACAATTTAGTTGAAACAGCAACTCTTATATTCACCAGTGGTTAAAAAGTTGACATTAACCCCACGAGAAACAGTTCATGTAAAAAGTACCACAATGGTCTCTAAAATGTTGTAGCAGTAGAACCAAATGTCAATAGTACTTACTCCTGCTTGTTGAACTGTCCTCATCTAAAAAATGAGAAATGTGATCCGCAAACTCTAAACGTCTTACAAAAAAGTGACCAGATAATAATAAAGTCTCAACGCCCACACATCCAACAATGCCAGGATAGCTATTCAGCTCGAGTTGTAAAAAAGACGCCAAAAATCCTGTGGTAGTTGATAAGATGCACAGTTATATAAACTGTGAAAATGAACCAAAAAACAATTATGTGGCAACCGATTGAATGAAATAATCACATCAGCTATTCAGCCCCAATCCAAAACAACACAGGATAAAACTTCCTTGCCTCTGTTTGTATATTGTAAAAATATATACCACTTTGTACAGTGGAAAAAATATGTACATATATCTGTCCTGATATAAAATATTCCACTCCTCTTGTGGACCTAGCCTTGGTGGTAAAAACCTTCAGTAACACCAGAAGTAAATTGAACTGATAGACCAAAGTTGAGCAGTATACTAGTAAATAGATATTTATTTAGCAATCTAACACCTGCACAGAAACTTACAACAATAGAAGACATTTCACATGTATATTCTAACAGAAACTAGAGCAATAAAGCACCTTCAACATCTAAATTCTGGTCATAAACTTTAGCCTTAAGACGATGGCATGAAACCTTCATCCAGCCACAGTGGAGCTGAATTCTAACATGAAAGGGTCACAACATGCTTCACTGGGCCAATAGAGTGCAATTTTGTCACATATTTCACAGTTCCACATTTCACAGTATTCTTTACTCTCAAAAAACATGCCTGTATTTTACATTTATTTATACAGTTGATAGAATTATGTATCAAATTCTATTTGACTAGGCTGGCAGTCTTCGTCCATCTCTACCCAATTATCACAGCATATATGCATTTTTTTCTCAGTAATAAACAGTGAAAAGAGAGTAAGTTGTAAATAATGGAGAAAATGTTTTATGTAAGGTATAATGAAATATGAAAATATGAAGAAGGGAAAAGAAGTGGTAATAAAGAAAAGATGAAAGGAAAAATAATATTAAAGTATAATTGGAAAGTGAAAATTTAAGACTAATGAAAACTGAAAATTACGGTATAACAATCTTTAAAGGTGGTGAAGGGAGTTGTTACTTTGTAGGAACATCTGGAATATGCTACTAAATGAAATATTAAGCTGACACTGACTATTTAGAAATAGAGGTCTTAATTTCTTAATGACAAGTATAAAATGTATGTGGAATAAAAAAAATCTCACTCTGCAATATAGACTAGCATGACCAGCCTTACAATATAGTGGTGGTGAACACAGCCAGACAGCTATGTTCTGCCATTGCAGAAACTGTAAATACTAGGGATTTTAGTGCTTAGGTGTGGTTGCGAGGCTGCATGTGTCTGTGTGTGTGTGTGTGTGTCAGTGTTTGTGTGTGTGTGTGTGTGTGTGTGTGTGTGTGTGTGTGTGTGTGTGTGTGTGTGTGTGTGTGTGTGTGTGTGTGTGTGTGTTTGTGTGTGTGCATGTGTGTCTTTGTGAAAGTGCTACATGTGCCCATCCCCATATAAATAATCCGCTAAAGTCAAAGTCAAAGTAAACGTTATTGTCATTTAGAACTACACACATGTAGCCTAAACAAAATTTCATGCATCAGCTCAATTCTTGAGATTACAAAGGGAAGTGAAACAACACATACAAGTAGAAGAATACATGCAAGAAAGAGCAGAGTCATTTACCAGCAATCATATATGAAAATAATACCTGCCCCTGAGTTAAATTAACTACCCTATTTAAAGTAATGCAAAATACACTGCAGATTGAAATGCCTAAGTTCTTTGTCTAATATTGCACTTGAGTGAGTTAAATAATACTGACTATGGATATAATAAATAAATATTGCACTTACTTGGAATATGTGTGTCGCTTTCATGTTAGGACATGAATAAATGAATTTTCGTGGGTTCTATTCAAGCAGCTTTATTATATACAAACACATTACTATTGTTGACTATAGACTGTAACTTAAGTAACTTATATAAAATGAATGACTATGATCATGCATGCTCACTCCTTAGCTATTCCTTCAAAATCCACTAAGGTTGTGCACGTGTGCTGGTTATATACATGCACGTACAGCCTTGCATGCTTCTTAAAGATACAGCACACACAAACATTTGCACTCTGTCTACATCCTCTCTCTTTGCGAAACAGACCAGGCAATTGTTATGAGACTGTTTGGCATGCACAAATCATAGGTAATCTATAGACATGCATTATGCAATGTTAAGCATATAGGTATGTAAAATCAAGTCCACGTTGCTGCGTATTTCATATTTGGTGTAGACACTCATCCATATCATGTGACATAAAACTGGGAATTAGATTTAGCAACTGGAAAGTTTCTGCAAAATGGTTGACCTGTGGCATATTCAAATCAATTTCTAGAATGGAATTAGAGTTTTGAACACTTCTGGTCTGGAAACTGTGTCTGACTCATCTTTTGATTTAGAGTTTGCATCACAGATACAATGTTGTGATTGCAATGATGATGATGATTCTGGTACAGGAAGAAGATGTTTGCGATTCCTCCTATACTCCACTCCTTTGGAATTTACCAAGTAAGATCTCGGCTCTGCATAGATGCCTGTAATCTGTCCTGTTCAATAAAAACCTTTTGTTGTCTGGATTCATACTGTCTCTCCTTCCCTCAATGGACAAAGTAATCTGTTCAATCTGTCATAAATAAATTTCTGGTTATTATGCTTCTTAAATAATTGAGCCTTGATGGTTTTATTGTTCTTGGGTTTTGGCTGCAACAATCTCGAGGAAATAGGTAGCGTAGTTCTAGTTGCCTGGAAAGTAGTCTTTCAGCAGGTGAACCAGGAATATCATCACGGAGTATGTTTCTGAGATTAAGAAAATTCAAGAATACATCGGTATTGTCACACTTTGACCTTTCAAGTAACTGCTTTGTACTCTGTACTGCTCATTCAGCTAGACCATTGGACTGAGGATATTCAGGACTAGCAGTGATATGCACAAAGTCCCATTCTTTTGCAAATTTCTAAAACAACTGGCTAGTGAATTGAGTACCATTGTCAGAAAAAATTGTGTGTGTACTACAATGAACTGAGAAATGACATTTCAACTTAGTAATAACAGTAGTTGAGGATAAGTTTGGTAGTAGATTAATCTCAAACCAATTTGAGTAAGAGTCTAACAAAACTAAGTAGTGTTGATTGTTCCACTCAAAGATATCAGATGCTACAGTAGACCAAGTTAGTTCTTGAACTGGATTCAGCTGAAGCAATTCTCTTTGCAAATGTGGTCTAGTACTACTGCATACTGAACAAGTAGAAATAACTCTATCAATGTATTTTGATAATTAATGCCAAAATACCAATTCTCTAGCTGTTCTCTTAGTGGTTCTGGATCCTGGATGACCAGGATGCAAAATATGAATATCTTCTTGTTGTAAGGAAGCAGGAACAACAATTTTAGGACCTTTGAAAATAATGCCATCTTCCCTCAACAATTCATCTCTGTAAGGAAAATAAGCTTGCACGTCAGGTGGTACACTAGATTGGTTTGACGGCCATCCAACATTCATATAATGATTAAGCTTCTGTGAAATTGGATCAGTGTGAGCGTGATCTCTTAACTCATCAAGTCTAGTGGTGGAAAAATTATGCACTGACATCACATCAAAGTTAGACGTCTCTGCATCAAGCTGTTCTGTTGTATTTCTAGGAGATCTGAATAAGGTATCAGCCAGATAAGGCAACATGCCTGTAGTGTACACCAGTCTGAAATTGTACTTTTGCAATCTGAGCATCATTCTTTGCAGTCTCGCTGGAGCAGAATGCATAAGCTTCTTTAGAATAGTAACTAGAGGTTGATGATCAGTTTCAATCTGAATAGCTAGACCATAACATCACATCAATGTATCTTAACATAGGCAGGTAGCACTTTACTGCTTAAGGTCTTCAAACGCCTTCTGATGATGATCCAGCCATAACCATGCAACATTTTTTCCATGATAGCTCTCTTAAAGATGCTGTTAGCTCACTGAAGTCTGGTATAAATTTGCCTAAATAGTTGACCATGCCCAGAAAACACTGTTAACCTTTTACATTGTGTGGCACTGCCATGTCTAGAATAGCCACTTGCTTGGTTGGTTGGTTCTGGTCTCAAGCCTGTACTTGTAAAACAAATGTCCTACATACATAACTTCTGGGAGTCTGAATTTGCTCGTCAGAGGACTAAGCTTTACTTTCACTTCATGTGCTCTGCCTAGAACTTTCTTGAGGTTTCTGTCATGCTCTGCTTCACCATTGTCCCCAGCCAACAGAACGTCTACTATTATGGCACAAGAATAACCTGAAAAAATTTGTTCCATCTCATGCTGAAAAACTTCACTTGCAGAATTTATTCCAAATGGCATCCTTAGGAGATCTGAATCTGTCAAACAGAGTCCCAAAATTAGTTAGAAATGAGGATTTGTGATCCAGCATCACTTGCCAAAATGAACTCTTTTCATCCAAAACAGAAAATACAGTGGCATTTGGTATTAGAGCTGCAACTTCTTCAACTGTGCGCCTTGGATAATATGGTCCTTTTAATGCTTTGTTCAAATCTCTTGGGTCAACACATATTTTAATTTCATCTGAGCCTTTCTTGTGAGCAGCTACCATGGACGATATTCATTCAGTTGGTTCTGTGACTGGACAAATCACACCATGCTGCACTATTTTATCCAACTGAGCTTTTACTTTATCTTGCACAGCTATTGGAACTCTTCTTACTGATCTGACTACTGGAGTGATCTCTGGGTCTAACTTCATGGAATACACAACTGGAAGTTTGCCCAATTTGTCTTTGGAAACATCAGCGTGCTCTGAGAAAATGGCTCTGGAGAAATTGCAACTCGGAACTGCACTTACATGATGAACTTCTTTAGCAAAAGAAAGCAGATTCATTCTTAACTATCTTGAGACCCAGTAAAGATTGTACTGGCCTTTGGACTACATAGAATAACAAGTTGTAACAGTTCTTGGCCAAATAACATGAAAGTATCACTGAACCTTTGGTTTGAATTTCTTCACTTCCGTAAGCAACAAGTCTCGCACTACTGGTTACATTGAGTTGTTCGTTAGTTCTCACTTTAGCAAATATGTCTGCTGATATAACATTACACTTTGAACCAGTGTCTACTTTGAGCTCTGTGGATTTTCAATTAATTTGGACTGTACAAAACACTTCCCTTCTTGTCAATAAGTTTATTGCATCTACTCTTTCACCATGCACTGATACACCATCTACATAGAAAGCTGACTGGTTCAGCTCTACTTGATCAACTTGCTTTTTTGTGTGACCTTTCTTTACAACTGCATGAGGTTTACTTGACTTACAAAACTTTTGGAAATGGTTCCACTCTTTACACTTGTGACATTGATGAGCAAATGCTAAGCGCTTCTCTCTTTCAGATTCGTGATTCGCACCACAATTGCTACAGTTAACAATAAAGCTAGATTTGGGTTTTGCTGATTCACATTCGTGTTGCACTGAGCTGGTGCTGGAGCTTGCACTTTTCCTGGAGCTTTCTAGAAAACCTCGTGACTTCTTTGGATATCCTGTAGCTGCCACGTGCTTCGGCCTGTTCTTGTTTGTTGCATGTTGCATACTGTCTACATGTGCTCTGGAGCCAACTGAACCCATGCTTTTGTCACTTGTAAGCATACTTGTATGTTTTTCTGTCACCTCATGGATTTGACAAACCTCTATAGCTTTGCTCAGCATTAAATCACTGTCACAAAGTAAAATCTTTCTCACAGAAGCACTGTTTATACCACATACAAGCCTGTCCTTTATCAGTTCATCTTTTAGATCACCAAACCGTCACTTCTTAGCTCTGTTTCTCAAGTTATATAAGCTGCAAATGTTTCCCCTGGTTTCTGATTTCTTGTGTAAAACAAATGCCTCTCTAATGTAACATTCATCTGGGGGTTGCACATTTCTCTAAACTTGTGCTTCAAACACTCAAGGTCTTCCCTTGATTCAGCTTGTACAACAATATGTGGTCTGCACCTTCTCCTTCATAGACTGCTGGTGCATACACAAATCAGCACTCTCTTTCTATGGTTACTGACCCTGATAGGTTTAGCAAAATAAATGCCCCTGTGCATGTATCTCTATTTGCATAAGCTGCTTGTATGAAAACATTGTACTCTTGTTCAAATTTTCTGTAGTTCTGTGCAAAATTCTGAACAAACACAAGTGGTAAGGGGTTTCAAAATCCATCTGCCATATTAACACATACAGTGAAGGTTTTTTTTGCAAATAAGAATGAATATACACACATACACATATGCAGATGTTTCTGGCATAAACAGAACTTGTCAAATGTCTTCATACTCTGAACTTATAGTCTCGTTGGACTTATCAAAATGATGTGAATGAAGAACCTGTAGTACTTTTGAATAACTGGACTTTGCGAAATAAACTTATCAGGCTTTTTGATACTTTACTGATCTTTGTGAAATAATTTTTGATGCTTTTGGTATATTATTGGTAAAGGCATAAATGCTAAAGTAATTTATCATCACTTGTTTTGATTTAAACATAGGTGTTTCTGCTTTACACATACTCATTTTGCTTTACAGTTAATAATTTCATTAAATATTCTTATGTTAAACATTTTCTGTAGTTATCAAACTTTTTGTATTTTCTTTTTGCCTGATAATGTGGTTTGTGCCCTTATAATCCCCCTTTATTGTCTTTCGCTTTGAGCAAATAATTAGTTTTGTCATTATCTTTGATTATTTCTGGCAATGTTTGTGCTCTTTTCTCTCAGTTTTACCTTCGCTGTCATGTTTATATCTCATGGCTCGAAATATTCTTCTCTCTTCCATCCCAGTTCTGACACCATGTCTCTTTCATGTTAGGATACAAATAAACAAAGCTTCATGGGTTCTGTTCAAGCACCTTTATTATATACAAACACATTACTACTGTTGACAATAAGCTGTAACTTAAGTAACTTATATATAATTAATGACTATGATCATGCATGCTCACGCCTTAGCTGTGTTTTCAAAATGGCACTAAGGTTGTGCACGTGTGTTGGTTATATACGTGCATGTACAGCCTTGCATGCTTCTTAAAGATACAAGCACACACACACTTTACACTCTGATCTATATGTAAGTATATATTGCACAAATAAATAAAAATTGACTTATTTTGCGTCCAAACCCATGGGACTAGTGCCCTAGTTCATAAGTCGAATCACTGTAGGGTAGAAACCATTACTGAATCTTGTATTCCTGTAACAGATACTGCAATATATCTTGCCAGATGCCAGATGCTTAAATAGTCCATGCGCATGATGCGTGTTGTCCTGTATTATTTTAGTGGCCTTTCAGATGCTTCTTGCAGAACAAAGATGTATCAGTGGAAGACTGGAACCTGTTATCTTCTCTTCAACTCTCACCACTCTTTGTAGTGCCTTCCTTTCTGTAACTGTGCAGCTTCGAAACCACACTGCGAAGTTGGAGGTGAGGATGCTTTCTATTGCACCTCTATAAAAGGTGGAGAGAATATAAGGAGGAAGCTTAGCTTTTTTCAGCCTTCTTAAAAAGTGTAGGCATTTGTACACTTTCCTGACCAGTTGGCTGTTGTTTCCCAACCACAAGTGATCCTCTGATATGTGTACACCCTAGGAGTTTCATACACTTACCCTTCTCCACACTCTCACCATTGATCCTGAGCACTGGGTGGTTTGTTCTCCTTTTCCTGAAGTCAGCGATAATCACTTTGGTCTTACTTACATTCCGTTCAAGGTTGTTCACCTTGCACAAACTGATCAGAGATACCACCTCCTCTCTGTATGCCCTTTTATTCTACTTTGTGATGAGCCCCAAGACTGTGAAATCATCAGCAAACTTGATGATATGGTTGGACTTGTACTTAGCACAGACCTCCCAACAGTCCCGAATTACTCGTTTTTTACTGAGCTTTGGGGTCCCAATGAAGGGGTTCCACAATTCCCAAGTGGCAGCCCTTCATTTCCAATTTTTTAAGCTTTTTTTTTAGATTTTGCGCTTTCGGAGCTGATGTCATCAAGTGTGTGATGACGTCAGCTCCGTCAGCCTGTCAGAATTAAGCTCAGATGCACATGTTGCCTGTTTGAATACTCGCATATGTCTATGTTTGGAATACTCAGTTCATCCGTGCAGAGTTGCTTTAATTTTAATGCAGTTTGTCTGGGCAGATTTAATGCCATTTTTTTCCAATGCCGTGGCGTTATGTACATCTGCTAAGGGAAGACTATATCTGCATACTTGCAGTTTGGAGTTATTTACATCTGCTGAGGGAATCTGCTTGGGGATGGCGGATTGCTGGCAGGTACTGCAGTTCTTTCTCTTAACAGGGTGTGTGTGTGTGTGTGTGTGTGTGTGTGTGTGTGTGTGTGTGTGTGTGTGTGTGTGTGTGTGTGTGTGTGTGTGTGTGTGCGTGCGTGCATGTGTGTGTGTGTGTGTGTGTGTGTAAAGAAATTCTGTGAATCCAAGTATGCCTCTACTTTTATATCTCACATCTCCAATATTTGTACTTCCTGTTGTATATATTTTCATTTCTGGCATTGCCACTATTTTATTAATATTTCTGTAAATGTCTGTACAAGTTCAGGTAACAAATGTGGACTCCCATGTAAACAAAATAAATTCATATTTCCCGCAAGTCAATAATAACTAAAGAAAATTGAGAAATAATAATAAAATAAAAAATAATAAATGTGTAAAACATATATTTTGCAGGAAAAGTGTTAGCATACTAGGCTGGGTAAGGGGAATATGTCAAGAAATGAAGTGAATAAAGCACTTTCCTTTTCAAATGAAACTACCATTTCCAGCAAACTCTGTCTGTTCTATTCTGTAAACCTTAAAATAATTAATAAATCTGCTCAGCTTCTGCAGTATACATGTGTGGGCTAATGATAATCATATTCTGTTTGCTGGCATTCCATCCTAGCTTCCTATATGCTGTTAATACCAGTTAAAAATGCATTTCTTTTCACAGAAATAGTTGGCTCAGAACTGGTAGATTGCCATGGGAATTAGAGAATATATATGCCTTTTAAGGACAAAATTAAAACAGTGCTATTATAACAATGAGGTGCTCTGCTTGACATGTATAGGCAGTCTATTCCAGAGTATGGGGAGTCTCTGGGTCAGGAACCTATCCCTCCAGCATGTTTTGTTCATTGTGATGACAAGGTTTAGATCCCTGGAGCGTGTGACTCTGAGGGATTGGGATTTCTTTAAGTGGAGCATGTCCAACAGCTCAGGGTTTGACATGGCCTTGTATGTTAAGCAGAGATCGGCTTTGAGTAGACGATATGCCACAGACTATAGCTGGAGTTTTTTTAGAGGGTCAGCATATGGCATCTGCTTTAGGCCTGTGATTCTTTTAGTGAGGTATTTCTGTGGCCTTTCCAGCTGTTGCAGATGTCTTGTGAGGTACATACCAAACGGGGCATTATACTCTATAATGGGTCTAATGAGGGATGAGTACAGTGGGACAATGACCTCCTTTTTTCCAGGTGAAAAGCCCTTAGTGATGAGGTGTGCCACATAGAAGGATTTCCTGACTGTTGTGGTGATGTGGTTATCAAAAGTGAGACCACTGTCCACCTGTGTCTCTAAGTCTCTCATCACACTTTCAATGTTCAGCATCCTGCCACCTATGTGGTAATTCATTGGTACATGTTTTTTTCCAAAGGGGATAACTATACATTTCTTGGCATTAAGCTTAAGCCCATGGCTCTGGCATCAGGCATCCGTTTCTGTAAGGCCTTTTTGTAGAATATCCACATCATTTGGGGATTCAATAATGGCTCCCAGTTTGCAGTCATCTGCAAACTTTTGTTAGCCAGAATCCCTTCGTGTTGGCCTGCACTTCAGAGAAGTAGATGCCGAACAAGAGTGGTCCCAGGACTGAACCCTGAGGTACTCCACTTGTCACTTGTCTGGAGCTGGATTTGGAGTCAGCTACTTTTACAGTCTGGGTTCTGTCAGTAAGTCAGTTGGCAACCCATTGAGTGATGTAGGGATTTATGCCCAGCTTAGTAATTTTATTTATGATTCCAGAGTGGGGGATGGTGTCGAAGGCCTTGGCGAGGTCCAGATAGGCTGTGTGGACCACCTTACCCTCGTCCACAGCTCTGGAGACTGATGCGAAGAAGTCAATCAGATTCAGGAGACAAGATTGGCCCTTCACAAACCCAAACTGGGTGGGGTCCAGTTTTTGAAGGTTGCCAGTGTCTTTGTTTATAAGTTCCATGATAATGCGTTCCATGCCCTTGCAGATCAGGCTTGTCATACTGACGGGACGGTAGTTCCTAGGATCCAAGCCGGATATTCCCTTGTGGAGCGGGATAACTGTAGCTGTGCGCCACTCAGTGGGCACAAAGCCTGAGGTGAGGCTATGATTAAACATGACACTTAGGTGAGGTGCCAGTTCATATTGTGTGTTTTTAATAGCATATGTTTGCCAAAATGAAAAAACATGTTGTCCAATGCTATTCCTTTTCTAAAACAAAATCTACAGATACCTGGTAGAATGTTGCCATTTTTTCTAATCATTCTTTAACTAGTGCTAATATTTATTAATTACATGCTTTAGATATCTAGTAACTGAAATTGCCTCTGTGTGATACCCTTAATGCTGGAATGTTGTTAAACAAATAGGTGAATATTTCTTTTTATTAGAGAGCAAAACATTTTGAATAATTGTTTTTTATACCTCCTCATACCTCCTTCTTGCCGTGGTGGTGCAGCGATTAGAGTTATCATCTCACAGCAAAAGGTTTTCCAGTTCGATTCTCAGCTGGACCGCCTTCTGTGTGGAGTCTGCATGTCCTCCCCCCTGTCAAGTGACATTTAAATACATGCAGGTAGGTGCATACATGAATGTGTGTGCCTTCTTTGAAGGTTGGGCATAGGGCTGGCAACTCGGCACCATAAAAAATCTACTGCCAATCATTAGCAGACCGGAGCGCCGCTGTGGTGACCCCTAACTGGGAAAAGCCGAAATATATTAGTTTAGTTTAGTTTCTTTATACCTCCTCATAAACAAATCTGCACTGATTTAGGCCTCCTTCTAAAATCATTGTGTAATTATAATTTATTGTAGCTCTAATAAAATGTGAATAAGGAATATCATATGCATTGTGACATTGGTGACAACTATTGGCTGCCTGTAGGAATACTAAGTGAAAGGATGGCATTACAGAGTCATACTAACTGTAGCATGTGTCTGTTTAGCAATACTAACATCAAGAAAAGTATAATAATAAAATGAATACCAATAACATTTTTATAAGAAAGACTGACAACTCTCTTCAGTTAGCTTACAGTACCCATGTATGACAGCCAGCATTCATCCCGTTGTATTCACTCTTTGTCCATTTAGTCAAAAATCGATTTAAAAAATGATCATATACATAATGTATTTCAAAATAGCCATTAGAGGCTGATGGGTGAAAGTATGGTCTGCTTTAATTAAGTTAAGAAGTTATTAAATCTCCAATACTGGCTTTGTTTTTTATATGTAATTCTAAAGTTTCTGGCAAAAATCATAGTCAACAAAATCATCACCTCATGACATATTCTGTCTGATACCAAATTTGATAGTCTTGATGTCCAAACCACCCTAAACAAGATTAATTACCACATCTTGCCAGTTAAGGAACACCTTCTGTGGCCTCTTCTGAGCATGATAGGTATCTTAACAATCTCCATTAAATCTAACACATCTCTTCTGGGGAATTTCAACTGTCCATCAGCAATCTGGCTGACATACAGTGCCAGTACTTGACATGCCCTATGCTTCCTTGATACTATAAATGTTGACTCCCTTGTGTAAACAGTTATCCACATTAGAAGGAGCCCAAGAACTTTTAACCCTGTGTTCCCAAATATAGTATCTTCTTGGACACCTCCAATATGTATAATCTTCTTCTATGAAACTAGACAATAAATCAGTGGCATTTTCATTTAAAACTAGAGGCTCTTCTCCTGCAAATGCTTCTGGGTTAAGGGACATCTCAGGAGCAAACCTTCTTTACATCTTGAAGACCTAAATAAATTACACCATAGTCCTCCTCTGACAGATCTCATAGCTAAAGCCATTGCCTATGCCTCTGATTTATATTCCTACTTAAATATTTGCATTGATAAGGAAGCCCCTGTTCCTACCAACAATAATGAGACATTTAAAAACAATCACCTGTAGTACAATATCCATATAAATAGGTTACATAGCCAGAGACAGAGAGAGAGAATATGTAATGTTTAAAAGAAGTCTCATTCTACTTTATTTAAGAGTACACTTATGCAAACTATTAAGGGAAAAATAGGAATCTCAGACTGGATATGAACTTAAAACAGCAACTAAATCCAGAAATAACTAGAAATGTTTCAGTAAATTAAGAACTAATGCCCAACAGTCCTTGGAGTTAATGCATAATAATGCTGCTCACTGTAAATGATAGGAAGTAGTTGATATTCTAGTTGTCTAATGTAATGCAAATTCTAGTCTACCCACAATCATAGCTAATCCACAGATTCCACAGCCACCCCTTTAATGCATTTACTTATATGTTGGTTACCATGTAGAGCACTGATCATTGGATAAATTTACAAATAATCATCTTGTGTCCAGGGTTGCAAGATACCAATGTTTCAAAAGTCTTATAATGATTTAAGCTACCTTATATAAACAAGTTCATAACACGATAAAGTAATGGAATTCAGTGAAATCCATGAGTGCTTGCAACAAAAATATATTCTTAACAAAAGATGTGACTGCCAACACATAAAAATATATTGACTTCAGCACATGGTTAAAATCTCCACTAGATACCATAACAAAGGATCGGTATTTCTTCAAATACCAACCCTCCTTAAGAACTTCGTATGATTTACAAATTAACTCAAATGATGCAGCATTGGTCAGAAAAACTATACAAAAGGCAAATCACAGCTGCTACACAATGTATTTGTACAAAAAGAAAAACAATACAAGTTGAAGAAGCCTTCTCTTGTTCTTGACTCTAGCAATCATTCTAAATTAATTAATTAGCTATAGCTTACGTTTGACTTAATTCTAACGCTATTCTGGGAATTAGCAACATTTCTAATAAGTATATTTGTTTTATAGGGCTGCAGAAATCCTTGATATAGAATGTTTCTAAAGGTTCTCTTGCACCTCCAGAAATCTTAGAAAGTATGACCATCCTCAGGTTCAGATGTGGATCCATTTCTGAAGTTACCCAATCTTCAGCATGATCGTAATAGCTCATATCAGTGATCTCGGAACAAGAAAATAGTTCAGATTGCGTGGAAACCTATGCTTTCTGTTTGTGTGTGTCCCATGTGTGCCTCTATTACCTGTGTGCACCACTCTAAAGGGGATAATGGGAAAAGAGAATATTTCAGGATGTTTTAGTTAACTTAATTAGTATTTCCATTCTAAAATCCAACTTAAATTCTTACTCTTCCAAGGACTGCACAAGGAGTCCTTGAACATTAAGCAAACTTTCTGTTCCTTCATTTCACACATTCCTTCACACTCATTAAGCACCAGATTCAGTCACTTTCAAATTCAGTTATTTCACTTTGTTACCCCACCGTGGTAATTTACGTCCCAGGAGACTGGGTAATATCAATTTTATTTGTTTACATTGGCCTGTAATACCCATTTGTTTACATTGCATTACTTAGTTTTTTCTAGGCCTTTTATATACATACAGTTCTTACATCATTTTATATAACATAGAAGTTACCTAAATCGCGATTCTTAACATTACTGTTCCATCCCAAATTTACACCCTCAATTCATCATGTGAACTACAGATTCAATTCATCATGGTCTGTGAAGTGGACTGATGCCCTGTCTTGTCTTCTGAATGGTTCTTAGGAGATTTATGTTGGTAGATTCTTAGCCTCATAGGTTTGTTTTTATGAGATGGTATAGGCCTAAAGCATGTTGATGTATCCTTTAACATAAATACTGTATGCAGACAACTCCATTTTTCTTTTTTTAATGCCAATTAATATTAGCAATGTGCAGCTGGTTTCTTCAAACAGCTGGAGCCAACTTGAGCTCTAGTTCACAAATAAAGGCCTGAGGCTATACACATTCATGTATCTTCACACATATACTCACAGGTTATCTTCATCAGATATACACACTCTTCACTATCACATCTACTCAAAATAGTCACATCAGCCTAAAATAATTCAGAATCACTAGGCATAACCATATCAGCTTAAATATTCAGTCGGTGCTAGCATTCAGTAAACAAATTGCAAACAATACAATATGCAGACATAGATAGAATACCATCAGTTCATGACCAGTTCATATCATCTAACTCTGTGAAAGTCTTCAGCTCATTTCACTCTACTGTAACCCTCAGTTAACTCAGTAACCAGAAACTGGCTGGCACTCTCAAGCAACCAGGAAAAAAAAAAAAAAAATACAAAATACAATTGTTTTCCATGTGAAAAAAAAAAAAAGATTATAACCTAGAAACATAGCTTTTTCAGAAAGGGTTTTTAGAAAGGAAACCCTGAATCCCCAACCTGGGAACAACACAGACAAAGTCAAACCAAGCAAATAGTACAGAGTGCAGTATTAGTCAAGCCTATTCAATTTATTAACTCTCCTATACAGACCAGACAGTTGTCAATCCCCAATCTACCATGATGCCAGTCAACTGAGAGAGTTTGCTGTTTGCCTACAACCCATCTAAACATCTTCAATCTTTGCAGCTTTAAATATAAATAAGCCAAATAGTTTTAGACTAAAGATGAGGCAAACCTCAGACTAACCAACACTACCACAGCCACCTCAATAAGCTAGAAGACCTGGGCAGCCATAATTTAAGAGCTCATCCTAGATCCCTTACTGTCTCAGACCCCCCACACAAACCAACCTAGCTTTGCCTCAAACCCTGACATGAAGCCATATAACTAAAACCATTCTGAAGATCAAATGAAAAGATTCTGTATAGCAATGATACATTTTATCTCTATGGCGTCTATCGCAATAGGTCTAACAAGGTCTGCAATAATCAGGACTTAGTACATTCAAAGCTCCTGAAACATTTATTCCAGTGGTAGACAGAGAACAGAAGATAGCAGGCGCTGGATTATATTTGAATATATATTCAGGTGTGCAGTTGGCATGCAAACATGTCTCTGCACAACATGCAATTATTTCTCATTATATAGCATCATTTGGAGATATATTTACAGTGGAAAGGTGTGGAATGGATATGTGATACAGTCATACAGAGGTTTCATACATTTGCAACCCCAAACCATGGGGATGGTAAACCTGGGTTGATGATATGAATAAGATAATATGTGAATAATGTCAAGACAACTTGTGCAGACAGACAGACAGCAGACAGCATTTTCTTTCTAGATGCAACAGCATGCACTGTTTAATATACAAATCCTTACAACCACACTCCTTCACTCCTTCACAATACCACAATGTGAACACAAATCCTCCTCAGCAGCAACAGCAGCAACTTAGCAGGGGCTCACTTCATTTCAATAATTTGCAGAAAGGATTAGTTCAACTCCCTTGAGAAATTAACCTCAGACATTAATCACTGATGACATAGCACTGGAATACAGCAAGACATAAATACTATAGGAAACTACAGTCCTTGGACAAACCACAAACACTGATCAAGCACACATGGTCAGAGAGGTTACAGTGTAAGTGGGCAAATTATATTAAATTGATGCTTTTTGCAAAAACCTTACTTGGGTAAACCCGATTGTTTCCTTCTCAGTGGAAAATGCTAGCCCTGATTCTTGTGGAGCCTTTTGCCTACACAGTATGTTGCTTTATAAAAATAAACTTCAGCATAGAGCCATATTAAAAATGGGAGAAATCAGGTGGTTCTGACAGTCATGTTTCACTGAGGCATGATTTTGCTCTAGTAGATTTCATTAAGTGTCAGCGGTACTAGTTAAGGAACTGTTTTAAAAAAATTACTAGACAGACACAAGTCCTTGGACAGTTATTCAATATCATTATATTTCACAACTTAATGTGCCATGCAAGGAGATATTGGGTAGTATGTCATGCATAAAATGTAGTCATCTGCAGTAGTTCTGGCCCTTCCGTAAACTAGTGGAGGCCCCTAAATGTCATCATTCCAAGTACAACCTGAAAGTGTATTTATAAAATATAGGGTACAATGTGTGAAGGTGGACTGTGCAGCTGTGAGCTAAGCTTTGTGCTTACTGTCACCCTGTCCCTTAGTCCACTCTGTGCCATGATACAAGTGAGATTGTTTTCTAGCCTTGTTCCATTATACTTGTGTAATGTCACAACTTGTATAGCTTCCTTATTGTATGAATAAATATCCGAGAGCAGCAGCGTATTATTTGATAATCTGTGGTGAATCTAAGTGGTAGCGGTATTATGCCATTCAGATGGTCAGATGTTGAAGACCAGGTAACGCAATGCTAAGAAATACAAAACAAATCAAACGAGAGTCCCCTTCAATAACAGTGAAGTATGAAGCTCATTATTATTATTTTTTTGCTTGCAGAAGAATGAGCTCTGCTGTGTCCACAACCCCTTACTACTTGTTTATACTAACTCTGAGATTGTTGCATCTTATAGATGAGGGGACTTTCTAAGACAACACAAGTTCACATCTGATAATTATTTATCCTATATTGTACTTAAAAGTTCACAGTTACAAGGAGGACATTGATTATCTTTGAACATACAGTGGGAATTCACTACTCTTGTTGCAATCCCTCTAACATCAGTGCATACAGCATCTAATTTTACTATATACTATGTGTAGTTTGTGTACCAGTGCATGATTCAATGTAATAATGTGCCTTTGCCACTAAAGCAGCCTACGATTAAGACTCATACTAAAGTTAAATCTATACAACAAACAGTGTGCACAGCTGTGTTATTAAATTGCACAGTATGTTTATGGATATGGATGGACTGTTTATAAACTCTGAACTTTTCTATTACATTCTAAACACACAGACTTGTAGACACACACAGACACATACACACACACACATACATTAAACAAGCTCTTTCAACCCATCTAATAAATAGCAAGCTCTGTATCTGCTATATCCAAGCACTTTAATGTCCTCAACATAACAGCCCATAGAAGTTTCATCTTGGTCAATCCTGCATCTACCCTTCCCAAAACAGCTAAATGTTAAATGATTAAGAAGGACTAACTCTTTGTTGCATTTTATCATGTTATACAAGTCCAGACACTGGTATGAATATTCAGCTGACAGCACTGTTGCTATTGCCTTCAAACTGCATATTTTTCTAGAAATTCATGTTTTCACCCTTTTATACTGTGAAGGCTGCGAGCCTAGCCAGACAGAATTTTATAGATAATTCTATGATTTGTAAATATTAAAGTAAGACACAGGCTTGTTGTCTTAAATGGAAATAAATGCTGTTACAAAAATGTGGCAACAGTGCTCTCTGCTGACCAAGTAAAACATTGTGTGACCCTTTGTTGTAAACATGCCTCCGGCCTGTCTAGATGAAGACATTCTTTCTATTGTTTTAACCAAGAGTTAAATTGCTAAATTTTAACATTCAAATGTATTTTATTGCTCTGCTTCCTGCCCAGCTGCAAGATAACAAAAGGAGATGTTAAGAATGTAAATGTAGTTTCTGTTAGCCTGGGAACCCAGGGAAGTGTGAAGAATGTTGTAATGTGAACCACGAATGTGATTTTAAAAACAGAGAGAATCAGAAGGCATTAAGCATTTTCGTCTTGACCATCAAACGCAGCACTGTCTTGCTCTATAAGTAAGTTTATCTTAGACTTGTGTTTTCTCTTAGAAATGGCTATAAACTAGAAAGATTAGGCTAAGTGTTTTTCTGTGATGTCAGAACTGTACTACTGAATTATTTTAAGTATTTCTCTGTGATCTTTGAACTCTTGACTAGCACTATGTAGTAAGAAGTGTGGTCTGGTGCTTTTATTATTTATTATTAAATATTTTAAAACCTTTCAACTGTGGCTTTTTTGTGTAGAGATAATTTAAGCTCTAAAGTACATTGCATATTTATATTGATTACTGTACCAAGTCACTCTAATAAGCCTTGACTGTTTAGTTATACTACCAATTGGATAATAATATTGCATGGTAATAATTGGACACCCTTTGAAGGGCCTTTGAGTAGCTGATAAATATTAGTTAGTTGGTGGCAGTAATTTCTACCGTATAGTCTGGGTAAAAGGGGCACAGCTGAAGAACCTGTGCCAGCCTTCCCCAAGAGTGTCTGTGTGGTTATATAAACTTATCTCAAAGTGTGTGTGTGTGTCAGCTACTTGGGCAGGGACATGAAGCACTTGTTGGACAGAGAGGGTGCTGGAGATTTTAGCTTGCCCAGCTGGCTGACATCTGGACCCTATAGCTGTGCCAGTGGGGAGTCTTATTGGGGACCTGGAGAGCAAGGGAGCAATCAGCCCTGGACTGACTGTGATCTCTGTGTGCTCTTAAGGGAAATTGCACTTTACTATGTGTATTTGTTATCCTTTCCTCCTATATGAGATGCCCCTCACTGGTGTTAGTGGTGAGGATTGTGGCTCTTTGATTGCTGGGCCATTTCAGATTTGTGATGTGCTCCTGATCCTACCCTTGCATTCACATGCTTACTGCATGCAAGCAGAGAAAGTAATCTTGAATGACATGTTGCACCACTGAATGATGTATACCATCACTTGGCATGCACAACTGTAAGCAATTTGTATACATGTCAGCTGTTCACTGGCATGTCTTTGTGATTAAAGAGGAAAAAAAAAACAAGTGGTGAAAATTGAATCCCTGTCTGAAAGATGAATGGTCAGAGTGTCAATTGGCTAAACATCAAGCCAGTAATCCTGATGTCTGTAACATCATGAATAGAAGTAAATGGGAACTATGTTAGTTGAGACAGTGGAACAGTAGGGATCTGGGAATTGGCCCTTTCCTCACTCTAGTATCATCTCACAGTTAGTATATATAATTAGCATGGGGTGTGAGAATGATGGGGGGGTGGCCCCTTACAAGATTTTTTTTTAATACATTTGATATTGTGGCAATCAATATTAATGGCTTTATGTTTAGCCACTCAACATTCTGGCCATTTGACTTTCAGACAGGGATCAATGAAAACCCATCTGAACAGTGACATTCAGAAGCCTCAAAGAATGCACACATTTGAGGACCATGCTGCAGAAGCCAGTACTGTAAGGTGGCATGTGCCTGCGTCACATAAAACTGAGTTGTTTGTCTGAAGTCTTAAACCTAAATATGTTTGTAGCACATGGAGCACCATGACTAAGCTTCAAAATCCACAAAAAGATACACTTGTTAAGGGATTCCTCTGTATGAGACCAGATCATAAGAGCACTAAGGGTTGCTTAATAAACACTTATGGTACACTTAAGTGTTGTTAACATCAGTTGTGACAGTAGTACGGACTAACCACGGACAGTGCCATCCAACGAGGAACAGTGTTAGAAGGTAAAAGAGTTTCAGAAGCTATTAGATACTTTGCTTTGCCAGACTTATAAACAGAAAGTATAGCAGAATGAAGTACCAACAACATTTAAAGTAATTAACAATTCCAATGCAGAAAAGCAACCCAACGGAGACTAGAACTAGCGTGTAAATAGTGTAATAAATATCAAAAACCAAAAGCATACACGCTGTTCAGCTGGCAATAAAACGCTAGGTATTTATAAATCACTCTAGAATCTATACGAAACAAAGATAAAAAAATCCGTGATATTCGATAAAACTTTTAATGAAAAGAAACACAGTGAGCGCTTTCGCCAATAGGCTTCATCAGACTTATGACAATTAACAACTTTACAAGCATTTAAAAAGACTCACATAGGATCTGATTGGTTGCTTACATCAACGTTTGATCTGTGACATTATTTAAAGTGCTCAGTGCATACAAATACAAATTAAAAGTGCATATAAATTGTATAAAAGGGTATTCACTATTACCCACATAACTAAAACAAAATTCATATTCCCATTTTCGTATTTCCAACAACACAGGAAATCAGGGAACTAGAAGGGATCTCACATAAAAACACTTGCGATAGGTAAAAATAAAGCTGACAGTCCAGAATATTAAACATTATTGTGCATATTAAGTTCTTATACAGTGGACTAAAGATGTTTCTTTAGTACATAGCCATTAACAAGTGTGATGTTCTTCTCCTTTGCTTTTAGGAACACAATAATATTTAAAATATTTTTCTACTTTAAAATTTTTTTGAAAGTTCAGGTTTTTCAATACCTTTTCTTTTTGTAGTTCTATTGTTGCTACTTTTCTGAATTCACTTCCAAGGATACTGATAGGCTTTTATCATGCATCACCCTTACTGTAGAAACTCCTATTGTGAAGTCTTCATATGCCATTAATTACTCCCACTGTGCCCAAGCTGTCCAAAATAATTTAACACTACATCACCACATTTAATTCCAGTATCATAAAAATTCAAAACTAGCCTGTGATTTCACATATCATCAGTGATTGTTCTTGAAAATTATGTACTCCAGTATATTGCATTATTTATAGAACTTGGCCTACAATTTACTTACTTATTGATGCAGGCATGTATGTATGTATTTGTCAATCTTTCATTTATTAAATGAGAATAAAGACTAGTTCAAGGACCATTTTCAGTCATGACCTGTTTCACACGACAAAAACAGTAAGTGAAAACATAAGATTGACAGGATTCATGAAGGTACCCTTACATGTGCGCCTTCATGTACATGTTGTGTTAACATGTTGGTATTCAGCAATGGCCCTAATATGGTGCTGCATTGTACTGTAGCATGAAGACATGAAGTATCATATATGGCTGGCTGTGAGACCGTGCTGAATAGTGATAAGGTAGTCCAGGGATAGGCATATCTTATGTAGTCATGTGCTCTCTTGCTCATAACTGTCTCCAAGAATACATCTAAACACCAAAATATTCAGGAGATTACTCTGTCATGTTGGTCAACATGCCCATTCCCACAATGTCAGTGAGCTTCCTAACATGAGAGGAGTTCAATGAATTCCCAGGCATGAATAGCAAAGTATATGCTTAATATGGTAATACAAACTGTACATGATACACTATACACATACTAGAGAATACACCATATACAATGATGGATCTAGGACACTTGCTTGAAAAAGCAAGTGTCTGAATCCATATATACCGATCACAGTTTAACAAAAGCGCTTTAATCGAAAAAGTGCTTCAGTTAAACTGAAAAAAAAAAACACTAATTAAATGTTTTTGCAGGGGGGGGGGTTGCCCCACTGCATCCCCCAATGTGGAGGGCTGTGCCCCCCACAACCCCCTACTTAAATATTCTCACCCCAAGGTCGCACTACAGTGGAGTAAAGGAATATTCCCTAACTCGCACCGCAGTGCGACCGGCACACCACTCACACATACCCGAAATTGCTGCTTCGATGAATAGCAGTTTCAGGTATGTGTGAGCACGAATTTGACTTTCGGTGAAAGTTAAATTCATGCAAGTGTCCGGTTCCACAATGATATAGCTATCGGTATGTAATTATACATATGTCTGTAAAGTTTCTTACAGAGAGTAAACGAGGATCATAAATTAAAAAAGGTAATAGATTAATTAGTATGAGAAAAAGCTAAAATAGAGAAAATGAAGGGAAACATTTGATAATATTTCTTTTGGTTATAATTTACATAGAAGAAATGCACAAAAAGATTATCTATAATATTCAGAAAGCATTACAGGGAAGTCAGGTGTGCAGGCCATGCAGACCAAATGTATTCAATTTATAGTCATCACTTTATTAGAGATTGGTCTCTTTTCTGATATACAGCTGGGAGTCTGGGATTTAAACTGCTTAAAAACATACAAATCTAATTTATTATTTGCAGTGGCTAGCATAATTTTTCTAATCTAAATGATAGATTCATTTTTGCTAATCACATTCGTCCAGGGAGTGTGTCATATTTATAATTGCAGTGGCTAGCAGCAGCCATCCACCCTCCTGGTTTGAATGATGCATCATTTTCAACTAATGCTTAATTCAGGTTTTCCATTAACGCAGTTATAGATTTAAACATACTTATATATACACAATAAGATTCATAGGTTAGTACTAGAGTAATTGCTCTTGAGGGTCATTTTAAGCTTAGTCAATTGCCCCATGTGAGAATCAAACTCTGCACTTTGTGTCTGTAAGGTAAATACCTTTACCATTATACTGACTTCACACCACCATTCTGAATTTGCTTTTAGTATCTTATTTCTTTATTTTTTGATGTTCTTTCCTGATTTTTTGCCTGGCTATGCCAATAATCTATAACTGTCTGCAAATCCATGAAAATTCAAGTTCATCTACAGCAGTGTTTGCAGGTATGTCTGTTTACACATATGCAGACATGAGACAGGGTTTCCATGGTACAGAAGAAAGGGATCTACCACAGAGCAGAGGTGTCATTCCTCACATACCATCTCCATTGTTGAGGTGATAGAGGCTGAGCTTATATGGCACAGTGCCCTACTATTTAGTGGTATGGTCTTGCTGCCCATGAATGGCAGTCAACATTTCTTGGAGGCAGAGTGTAGCAGGGACTTAGAGCACCATTTCTACGCTTCTGCACTGTGCTGAGTGCAGGGGAGCTTATCACCTGTGAGGTCATGCACTGAACAGAACATAGAATAAAGGTAATATTTGATGGGCTTTGGATGTTCTTTTTCCATATTAGTCAGACATCCAAAAATGTACACATCTCAAAATCACTCCATGACTTCTGGAACTGCCTGTGATCATTGTACATGTAATACAACAAAACCTATATTCATCAGGAATGTCCATTTGGGAGCCTGAAGTTATGGAATAGTTGTAAAGTAAAGTATTTAGTGCAGAAAATCTAACAAAGGTTACATCACCGCATGATGGAACAATGAGTCCTTAAATTTAGGAGAAACAGGAGGAGCAGAAGACATCTGAAGAAGAAATATGGACATGGGAAAGAAGAGATTTATTTATTTTATTTTATTTTTATTTTACATTTGTTGACCGGGCTAGTCTAGCTGGATATATGTCCATTTTCAGTAGAGGCCCGGGGAGAAAAACTCCAGTAATTAAACACATTATATGAAGATAGACAATACAAATAGTAATGCGTAAAATGAGGGCTAATTAATACACATGGTAAATACAAAGTAAAATAGGCAAATGTGTTAAGAAAGAAAACATTGATTTTTTTTTTTTGAGTATTACATCAGACTGTGTGCATGTCATTAAGGGAGAGCTAACAAGGCTATAAGAAGCAGAGATTGCAGGAATTTAGGAGGTAGAGAGGACAGGGAGGTAAAAAAGGAAGTTAATCTGGGTTGGTGCCGGAGCAAAGCCAGTGATTATTGGGATGAGTTTTCAGCTGCTTTTTGAAAAGTGGAAGGGAGGACAAAGACAGGATTACAGAGGGTAATTTGTTCCACATTTTGCCGACTGAGTTGGAAAAAAGACAATCTCCTGATTTAATATGGTGCCATATTTATGCAAAGGAGAATGCAAAACTAATCAATACAAAAAGAGCAGCACCAAATATATTTGAAGAGAAATACAGGCAAAGGCATCCAGACATGGAAAACTTTACAGTACAAAAAATAAGAAAACAAAGAGAAAAGTAAAAAAAAGAGGATTAGTAATGGATAAGTTAAAGACATAGAAACTGAAGTTATGTATTACCTGTGAAGTCAAAGATTAGTGTAGAAAATATAACTCAGGTAACATCACAGCAGGATAAAGCAATGCATACCCAAATTAGGAAGAAACAAGTGGATTGGGAAACATCTGATCAATTGTCATATCAAAATACTTTGGAGCCTTCCATAGGAAATCAGTACAAATGTTTAGTTGGAGTTGCACAGTAAGGGAAGGAACAGGAATCTATGGCAACTCTGACACAGTCAGTGCTATGGGGTTATAGGCCAGTGAGTTCCCATATGAACGATCAAAGGATGACACAGGATGAAACTGAGGAGAATGCTGCACAGGAAGATGCTCATGAACTTTCTTTAGAATGCCTGTAGAAAATGCTAAACAAAGATTGCGCCTTCAGTTTAAAAGAAAAGTATCTAAAGAAGGGTTGCTTGATTTAATAGAAATTGACAGACTTATTAAGATCAATGAAAGAAACAGACTGCAGAAAGTCAATAAACCCAAAAAGTCAGAAGTTTGATAAAACAAATGAACACAGTAATTATGACTGTCCATAGAGATTTATGTGATATAACAGAAGTAAACAGGATATACTACTGTACAGCTAAATCAATAACAGATAAATTCTTACCAGAAAAACACAGGGTAGTAAAGGAAAGGAAGGGGAGAAATCAAATGCCATCATGGAAGTATCACATTGAGAAAAATATAAAACAATTAAGGCAAGAAATGTCACTGTTTCCCTAAAGGATAAACATGATAGAAGCAATGTGAAGTATCAGAACAGATCAGGATCTATCATGCATGATCGCAAATAATAAACTAAAGATATCAGTATAGGCAGAAAAACTTAGAAGACATGCAGATAACTATAAAGGAAAAGTACAAAATAAGCAATCTAATGATGACCCAAAAAAGTTTTATAGAGAATTGAGAAACAAGGCAAAAGGAATTGAAATGCCACTAAAAAAAAAAAAAGTATTTATTGAGATCCTGTGGAACATAAAGATTCTAAACGGACAGAAGAAGTAAAAGAAAAAATAAGAACTTCAAATGTACAGGATATGAAATGGAATGAAGTAACAGCCAGAGAGAGACTGAAACAAAGTTAAGAAAATCTCCTAGTTGGAAAACCCCAGGTCCAGATGCAGTTGCTAACTTCTGGCTAAAAGTATTAACATCTTTATATGAAAATTTAGCCATGAGTAAGAACTATTTATATGCACACCCAGAACAGACTCCGGTCTGGTTTACAACAGGAAAAGTCATACTCATACTTCAGAGTGAATCTGCAAGCTATCCTAAAAACTATAGACCAATAACTTGCCTTCTGACAATGTGTAAACTATACACTGGAACTGAAGCCGACAGAATTTATAGTCATTTAGAAGAAAACTCAATTATAGCAATAGAACAGAAGGGTAGTAAAAGATAGTCATGTGGAACAAAATATCATTCATTGTTAAATAAACTCATAATGGAGAACTGTAAAAAGGGGAAGAATCTTAGTTACTAGGACAAACTATAAAAAAATTGTTTGACAGTATCCCACATTCATGGGTAAAAGAGTGCTTAAAAATTTATAAGATACACCCTAAACTGTTCGATAACATTACAGCTACCATAAAACAATAGCAAACCACTTTGCATTTAAGCCATGGTAAAGGGCAAATGATCATTCCAGGAATAAGAATTCAAAGGGTGATATTCCTAGGTGACACTCTGTCATTGCTGCTCTTTTGTCTTGCCCATAACCCATTAAGTTGTCTACTTATCACTGTTGGAAACTCCTGGTGTTCTGGCTGAAGTGTGATTCTCAAACAGTTTGGAAATATATCGCTGATTGATAAGTATATTTCTTGGCATTTTAACCTTTCAGAGTTCTGCATTGTCTTAATTTTGCCTGACTGAATTATTTTATATATTTTCTGGAATTGTTTTCTGTTTCTCAACTGTCCTGAAACTGTTTTATTCCCCTCCTTCCCACCCTAGTCTTGTGGTGTTGCTATAGTTGGTGGCTTTGCAGTTGCCTGCCCCTACTGTAAATTTGATCTGGGACACCCATCCCAGTCTAGTGTTTACTCTACTTAACACAGAGAACATTTGAGAAGGCCAACCCACTTAAGATCTTAACCTTGAAATTTTTCTCTGCTCCTCCTTCCTCTCTCCTTGCACTTTACTAACAAAATAAATTGCACTTTATTTTGCTTTTGCCTCTTCTTAAAAGTATTCAATTGCATTTATTCTGCTGCATTTATTACTGCTTGGTAGTAGCCTGATTAAATTGTAACGGTTGTTCTAAGCCTTTTGGTTTAAGCACTTGGGCTTCAGACCAGTTGTTTTACATTAAGAAGGTTTTTGGTCTGCACTGTTGTGGCAGAACAGGTAGCTTACATCCTTCTAAGTTGGGAATTGCAGACTGAAGGCTCAGTGTATGTTATTCTAAAAGTGTATTAGTTCTGGTTTAAGCACTTGGGCTTCAGGCCAGTTATTTTACATTAAGAAGGTTTGTGGTCTGCACTTGTGGGAGGAGAAACTAGATTCTGCCCTTCTGAGCTGGGAATTTCTGGTTAAAGGCTTATTGTGCCTGCTTATTTGAACTATTTCTTTCTGAAATTGGTGTACCTTGTTTGCTATAGCATAGACTAGATTCAGGCCTGCTGAATCTAGCTTTGTTTGTATAACTTGAGCACTAATCCAGGACATCTTTTTTGGAGAAGGTTCCCCTGCACCCTAATGGCAGGAGTGTGCAGTTAGAACTTGTCTGAATGAAGGCTGCAGGAACAGGGCTCAGATTTGAGCTTTTTTCATAGGACGGTACTAGGCTATCAGCCCTAGGGCCTATACAGGCCTAGCAATAATAATTCCCTGGCTATTTCTTCCTACAATATTTACTTCCCTGGATGCCTGTCCAGCAGGGTGACTGAAGTGATCCCCGGGATGACTTTCCTATCTCCCATCCAATCATCAAGGTTCCTTTTGAAGAGGGCCTAAGAGGAGCTCTGCTTGACATGTATGGGCAGTCTATTCCAGAATCTGGGGAGTCTCTGGGTCAGGAACCTATCCCTCCAGCATATTCTGTTCATTGTGATGACAAAGTTTAGATCCCTGGAGCTTGTGAATCTGAGGGATTGGGATTTCTTTAAGTGTAGCATGTCCAGCAGCTCTGGGTTTGACATGGCCTTGTATGTTAAGCAGAAATTGCCTCTGAGTAGATGATATGCGACAGAGTATAGCTGGAGTTTTTTTTAGATGGTCAGCATATGGCATCTGCTTTAGGCCTGTGATTCTTTCAGTGAGGTATTTCTTTGGCCTTTCCAGTTGTTGCAGATGTCTTGAGAGATACATACCAAACAGGGCATTGTATTCTATATTGGGTCTAATGAGGGATGAGTACAGTGGGACAATGACCTCCTTTTTTCTGGATGAAAAGCCCTTAGTGATCAGGTGTGCCACATAGAAGGATTTCCTGACTGTTGTGGCAATGTGGTTATCGAAGGTGAGATCACTGTCCACCTGTGTCCCTAAGTCTCTTATCACACTTTCAGTGTTTAGTGTACTGCCACCTATGTGGTAATTCATGGGTACATGTTTTTTTCCCAAAGGGTATAACTATACATTTCTTGGCATTGAGCTTGAGCCAATGGATCTGGAACCAAGCATCTGTTTCTGTAAGGCTCTTCTGGGGCCTTTTACTGGTTCATTGGGTAATTTGTTTAAATCAGCTTGCTTGTTTTCTATTGTTATATAAAAATTTTTCACTTTGTTCATCTGCTTTTACTGTATTTGTGTTTCTTCCTACTCTATTACTTTATTTTGCTTCTGCTGCTTGTTCTTAAAAGTACTTTATTGCATTTATTCTGCTGCATCTATTTCTGCTTGTTAGTAGCCTGATTAAATTGCAACTGTTATTCTAAGCCTTTGGTTTAAGCACTTTGGCTTCAGACCAGTTGTTTTACATTAAGAAGGTTTGTGGTCTGCACTGTTTTGGCAGGACTGGTAGCTTACATCCTTCCTAGTTGGGAGTTACTGACTTGAAGGCTTAGTGTCTGTTATTCTAAAAGTGTAATAGTACTTGTTTAAGCACTTGGGCTACGGGCCAATTATTTTACATTAAGGTGTGGTCTGCACTCTTTTGGGAAGAGAGGGTGGATTCTGCCCTTCTGAGCTGTGAGTTTCTGGTTAAAGGCTTATTGTGCCTGCTTATTTGAACTGTTTCTTTCTGAAATTGGTATGCCTTGTTTGCTGTAGCATAGACTAAATACAGACCTGCTGAATCTAGCTTTGTTTGTATAACTTAAGCACTAATCCAGGCCATCTTTTTTGGAGAAGGTTTCCCTACACCCTAGTAGCAGGTGAATGCAGTTACGACTTGTCTGATTGAAACTGCTGGAATGGGGCTCAGTTTTTAGCTTTTTGTTGGTTAATTGGCCAATTTGTTTAAATCAGTTTGCTCATTTGCTACTCTTATATTAAATAAATACACTTTATGCATAGCCGCTTAGCTAGAGTTAAACTATTTGGGCCCCATAAAGTCTGCTGTTCAAATTTTCCCTTAGAACTAGCCAGTTTTTTAGTTTTACACTCAAATCTGTTTCTTTGAGTTCAGCACTTGTTCAGAACTCGTATGCACGAAATAAGCTACAAATTATTACAGCACTCAACTTTCCTCACTTGTCTAGGGAAAAACAGTTTTTAGTACTTAATAAATAAGCACCTATCCAGGCATGTCTAAGGGTCAGCTCCTGGTGTTTCTCCTGTCTACCTGATGAATCTGTGAATCTTAGGGCAATGCAGCAATTGCCTCATGTACACAGACAACCCTCTCCTTTTAGCACCCAACACTACAACCTACGAGAGATGCACTTATATAGCCAAACTGGAAGCAAAGCTCTCTTCACCCAAGACTGGAATTGACAGTCAAGAGGAGAAGGTAAACACTTGCACAACACCACACTCATCACATAGTACTTAAAACCGACACCACCAAAACACACACCTCCATTCATGGAGGCTTTCAATAAAAGTCTGCCCAAGCAACAGAGACCTCCAAAGCAGAAATGCAAGCAACCTCTACCCCCGAACACAAGCCAAATGACACATAGCCCACAAACTCAGTGTGCCACTCAACCACAGCCCATAAGGCATAATGTACCCAACATTCTAGTCATAGGTGACACTATAGTCAGGCACACTGATGTTCCACTCACCAGGCTAAACAAGGAGAAAGTTAGTATCAGCTGCCTGTCGGGTGCCACGATCCGCCACATAACGCACGCACTCAGGTCACTCCACAACAAGTACAAATATGACTCTGTCATTGTCCATGTTGGTGTGAATGACCTGAGACCTACCTCCCTGGACTACATGAAAAGAGACATGGAGGAGCTCATCGATCTTGTAGCCCAGGCAGGTATAACCCTAGCCCTGAGTAGCATCCTGCCATCACCCAGAAAGATAACACAGTACAAGGACAAGATGACTGACTTCAACAATTGGCTAAGCTTTTGGTGTCATTCTAAGGGGATTCAGTATGTGTCTGCCTGGGATGACATGATCGACAGACCACGATGCTTTGCCAGAGATGGCCTGCACCTGTCGCCCTTGGGATTCCGGATACTGGCTAAGGTTCTTGCCACCCCATAGTGCCTTTTTTAGGCAAGGTTCAAATGACAAATTCAGCACCATAACAGGTACAAGCAAGCAAAATCTGAGGGTAATGCTACTCAGTGCTAGAAGTCTGAGCCTCAAAATGCACTCACTCGAGGCACTCCTTAAAATGGAGAACATCGACCGCTATGCAGTGACAGAGACCTGGTTCAAGGCCCCAGAGAGCACTACTGCATTACCAGGCTATAGTTCATATCACACCTTTCGGCCACCTAACCTGGACTGAAACACTAAAGGTGCAGGCGTGTCCATATGCATTAAGGATATCCACACCTCCAGGCAAGTTGCTCAGCATAATGCATCTGGATTATCCAATTGCAACTAACTCTGGGCAGGACCGGAATCGAAATTGTAACTTGCTACAAATCACCCACCATGCCCCAGGATTCACACTCCTCATTTCTTGATACACTGGAAAATATTAGCGTACAACACAACACCCTAATAATGGGTGATTTCAACTACCCCACCATTAACTGGGAAAACTACTCATGTACCAACTCCTTTGCTCACCATTTTCTGGAATTCATAAACTCCAAAGCCTTGGATCAACTTTTCCCCATCCCCACCAGGGGAAGCAATATCCTAGACCTGGTCATTACTAACATGGGTGATCAGTGTTTCATACCAGAGGTCAATTCCTCGTTGGTCAGATCTGACCACAAGGTAATCACCCTAGATATCCACATCCCAACCCCCATTAGAGAAACCACTGTAAAAAATTTCTCCAAAGCCAACTTCACGCTTCTTAAGACAGAAGTGGCAAACTTCACGACACCCATGCAGATGGACAATAGAGGTACGACTGCTGAATCCTACTCAAATGCACTTTATAAGCACTTACCTGAGTGCATGACTTGTGCTATCCCTAACAGAACCAAGATGCTATCCTCCAAAAAAGGAGCCAATGTGGTGATACCCTGCCATAAACAATCTCTACAACAGAAGAAAGAAACTGTTGCAAAAAATAGTAAAATCATATGATTGGAGGAACTCCCTCATCAGCTTCAGTAAGAAAATGAGATTCCTCATAAAATCCTCCAAAGCTAGATACAAAAACAAAATCACCACTGATTTTAAAGATAACCACAAAGTATTCTATAGCTATGTCAAGAATCTCAGTGGCAAGACTCAGATCTGCTCTGAATTACAACACAATGGCACTAAATATACAGAACCAACTGATATTGCCAACATCCTGGCAGATAGGTTCAGTGCTAACTTTACCCCCCTCTCACCGCCTAAAGGGCCCATCTCTATACCGGAAGAATGCAAAGTTCCTGTAATCATGGCTGCACAGGTACAAATCACACTCTCCAAAGCCAAGAACACAGAATCCATGGGAACTGACAACATCCCAGGCTGTGTTCTACATGAGCTACAGAATGAGTTGGCATCCCACCTTAAGTACCATGTTCAATCATAACCTCACCTCAGGTTTTGTGCCCACTGAATGGCACACAGCAACAGTTATTCCACTCCACAAATGGGGAGGCACCATGGACCCTGGGAACTAACGCCCAATTAGACTGACGAGCCTGGTCTGCAAAGCCATGGAACGTATTATCATGGAACTTATAAACAAAGACATTGGTAATCTCCACACTCTGGACCCCATCCAGTTTGGGTTGGAAAAAGCAGATTATGTCTTATAAACCTGATAGAGTTCTTTGAAGCAGTCGCCAAAGCCATAGAAGAGGGTAAGGTGGTTCACACAGCCTATCTCGATCTCACCAAGACTTTTGACACCATCCCCCACTCTGGAATTATAGATAAACTCACTAAACTAGGTATAGATTGCTATGTCACAAGATGGGTTGCCAACTGGCTCACTGACAGAACCCACACTGTGAAAGTAGCAGACTGCAAATCCGACTTCAGACCAGTGACAAGTGAAGTACCACAGGGTTTAGTCCTGGGTCCTCTCCTGTTTGGTATCTACTTCTCCGAAGTACAGGCTAACACAGAAGGTCTTTGGCTAACGAAGTTCGCAGATGACTGCAAACAAGGAGCCATAATCAAAACTCCTAATGATGTGGACATCTTACAAAAGTGCCTCACTGAGACATATGCCTGGTGTCAAAGCCATGGCCTCAAGCTCAATGCCAAAAAGTGCAATGTCATCCCCTTTGGTAAAAACTCTGTATGCATGAACTACCACATAGGTAGTAGTCTGTTTAACACCAAAAGTGTGAAAAGAGACCTTGGGACACAGGTGGACAGTAGTTTCTGTTTTAATAATCACATTGCCACAGTAGTCAGGAAATCCTTCTACATGGCACACCTCATCAGAAAAGGTTTCTCATCCAGGAAAAAAGTGATCATTGTTCCCCTCTACTCATCACTCATTAGACCCATTATAGAGTACAATGCCCCTTTTGGTATGTACCTTACAAGACATCTACAACAACTGGAAAGGCCACAGAAATATCTCATGAAGAGGATTGCCAGCCTCAAACAGATGCCCTACACAGACCATCTCAAAAAACTCCAGGTTTACTCTGTCACATATCACCTACACAGGCGATCTCTGCCTAACATACAAAGCTATGTCAAGCCCAGAGCTGTCGGGCATGCTCCACTTAAAAATAAATCCCAGTCCCTCCTAGCTGCATGCTCTAGGGACCTAAAACTTGTCACCACAATAAACAGAACATGCTGGATGGATAGATTCCTGTCCCAGCGACTTCCCATACTCTAGAACAAATGACCTATCTCTATCAAACAAAGGTCCTCATTAGCACTCTTCAAGAAAAATCTTGATGATTTGATGGGAAATAGGAAATTCACCCCAGGGATCACCTCTGTGTCTCTGCTCAACAGGGGCACGGGAAAATAATTTTCTTGGGTGGCAAAAGCAAGGGGACCTTTTTGGCTAAGCTTATATAGACCCTAGGGCCAGTAGCCTAGTACTTACCTATGAACCTATAACATATTAGGTCATGGCTACAATTTGACTCTCAGAAAACAACAATTTGACTCTCAGAAAACAACAAAGTATAAATACTTCTCATCTTCTTTTTGTAGATGATTTAAAAATGTATAGTTCATCAGATGAGAAAGTGAAAACACAAATGCAAGTGCTCAAAACTTTTTCAGATGATATAAGAATGTAATGTGGTCTTGATAAATGCACAGAAGCAACCATTAAAGCAGGAAAGCTGCAGGACCAAGAAAAAATCTCTTTGGGACAGGAATGTGATATAAAAGAACTTGAGCGCGAGCAAGAGGGACTGTATAAATATTTGGGAACTGATAAAGGATCAACAATAAATCATGAACAAATGCAAATAAAACAGTAATATTTTAGAAGATTTAAATTAGTACTGAGAACAACATTGACATCTAGGAACAGACTCCAAGCTATAAACACATTTGCTCTTCCTGTCCTAACTTACAGTTTTGGAGTGAGTGAAAGGTGTTGGGTAGGTTAGACAGGAAAACAGGAAGGATGTTTCATGCTCATCACATGATTTATAAAGATCAGTGCATACCAAGATTATATATTCCCCATTCTGAAGGAGGGATGGGCCTCCTTGAAATTGATTACATGTATAGATCTGCAATCGTGGGATTCCACACATATCTGCTGACCTCACAAGACCCAAATGTAGTGAAAGTTTTGAAACATGAGGGGGAAAAGTCTAAATTGACTTCTCTGCTTAGTTCAGTAGAAGCATATCAATGTCAACCAGGAATGGAAATTAAACCAGAACTAAATAAAAATCAGGCAGCAACTGAATGGGCCAAAAACAAAAGAAAGAATATACAGTGAAGGATTGGATCAGAAGGCAAGAAATGTGGAAAATGCATAAATATAGTTGCAAGTATAGAAAACTCTTGGAACAACCTCATGTTGATGAGGGTCAAACACAAGATGCCATTTGAAGTCACAGCTTCCTCTATGACCTTTGCTGTGATTTTATAGATTAACGCTTATTTTTGTTAGTCCCTAATTTAAAGTAAAAGACAAAAGGTTAATACTGGTGGCCCAAGATAGTGAACTGCCTATACATTAGTCTAAAAAGTCCATTAAAAAGTCCATTGAACATGTGGGAGAAACAGAGAAATGTAGGTTTTGCAAAACAGAATTGGAAACAGTTGCACATCTTGATGCTGGTTGTGATATACTAATGGCAGAAGGGTTGTATACTGAAAGGCATAACAATGTGGCAAGACTGTTGCATTGGGGGTTGTGCAAACATTATAATATTGAAGTAGCAGAAAAAAACTGGAAATATGAGCCACAAACCATAATAGAAAATGATGATGTCTACATCACATGGGATCACCCATTACCAACAGTTCAAAAGATAGATGCGAGAAAACCAGATATAGTGGTGGTCCATGAGAAAACCAGGTATAGTGGTCCATGAAAAGAAGAGAAAAGTAGCATTGATTGATGAAATTTATACACCCAGTGACTACAGTTCTTACGTACAGAGAGACACAGTCATAAAATACCAGGATTTGCAGACAGAAATGAAGGCAGTGTGGAAGACAGATACCCAGACAGTTTCACTAGTAGTAGGAGCAACTTGTCTTATTAAAAACAAAAGAATTTACAATTGTACTTAGAGATGTTACCAACACATGTAACTGCATATGAGTTGCAGAAGGAGTTATTACTGGGCACATTGCTGATGCTGCAAAGTGCACTTCTGGATAAAATCAATGACTGGCAAAATAGTAATTTCATGAACATTAACCATACTTTGACTTGGGAATGATGTCCCCTCCTATCATGGTATTTGGAATCCAAAATACTTGGAGAAATGAAAAAAGGCAAAAAGATATCCACTGTTTAATGTTTATAATACCCCATAAAATATGTCAATAAATGGTGGTCCTCATTGGAAATGTCACCTGTTTACTGTAGCAATCTAGAATGATAGTTTTCATGTACAATATATATCTTTTGACATATGGTGGTACTCATGAGAAACATGCTTTCCATCAACCAGCTTAATGTTGTAGAGATGTTAGTCAGGCTTCTTTCTGTGGTTAAAAGGCACATCCTTACTTTCTTCTCCAGATTGAGCTAAAGTGGAATGACATTCCTTGACTTCAGCTTTACATCATCTTCTAGCAATGGTTGACACACTCTTTGGTTCTTCTGTCTCACACTGCCTCCATTTTGGCTGTTGCATGGACCTCTTTCAGGGAATGTACTACACTACCTCTGCTGAAGTGTTGGCTGAACAATGTTGTTATATTTTAGGCAAGATGCCATTTGAAGTCGCAGCTTCCTCTACGACCTTTGCTGTGATTTTATAGATTAATACATATTTTTGCTAGTCCCTACTTTAAATATACTATTTTACTACTTTGTGCTGTCAATTTCCTCGGTCTCACCCTGTCTGTCCTTATACAGCTAAGAATCTC
This sequence comes from Protopterus annectens, assembly GCF_019279795.1. Taxonomy (NCBI): domain Eukaryota; kingdom Metazoa; phylum Chordata; order Ceratodontiformes; family Protopteridae; genus Protopterus; species Protopterus annectens. The sequence continues at coordinate 466,804,329 of NC_056743.1, read as the reverse complement.
TTGAAGTTGGATCTCTTACCTTCCCTATCCATTCTCCTGTCAGATCATTACATCCCATTTCTACTATTTTTGATTCAGTCATTTCCATCTTTGAACAACTTCTCACCCTTTTAGGACCAAACATTCATATCTTGAATTCTGTTATCTATTGCCAGTATAATTCCTCTCCTCAGTCATACCAGAGTTCTTTCTATGCTCCCTTTTTCCCTGATGAGCCCGCTTTCTGCATATAATATCTGTCACTCTAGCATCTCAAGTTCCTAGATTTCACATTACAACCACCCTGCTCTCCTACATGCCATTAATATCAGCATTTCAGACATAAATAAATCATCTCATCATTTTAGACAAAAGTGACTAAAATATTTGACAAATTAACATAATGGAAGAAATGTACAGTCTCAGTTTGGTAGGGCCATAAATGTACTCACTGTTACATTTGGAATTAATTAGTATAGTTCTCACACTGTAAACCATTAGGATGGGGATATTTAATGTTATTAATAACTCACATTATATACAGATATCACTGATGCACTAAGAATAACTGACAAAATTAGAATGCTACTTCAGTTCAGAATCAGCCCAATATTGCCTTTTAGAATTTTTACTAGGCTCAAACTAGTGAGGAACTGTATGTTAATTTCATATGTTATTCATAAAGCATTAGATGTTTCAGATGATGCACTAGTCCCGCACTTACAGATACTTTGTTACAAGGCTCAGTGTTTTAATTCTAGTCTGTGGGACAATGACTACTGTGGAAAAAGGAAGATTCAAAGCATTTCGAAGTCAACCATGGGATCCAGACTGTTGGGTAAACATTCAAATAGCAGTCAGTTTAGAGTTTGCACCATTCATAACTTCAAACCTGATCCCGTTCACCATAATTAGCATTGTCCCGGTTCCCTTCAATAAACACATCACACAGAATGACGTTTGCCGATCTTTATTAAACTTCCATAACCATAAGTCTGTTAACCGATATTTATTAATTACAAACTAAAACATAGTCTAGCTGATTTAATCACAGCATAAACATCCATGTAATGATAATCAGGACAGAGTGACCTTGTTCATCCGGACCCAGTAAGCAGCGTCCATACCTCCACTTACTTTACTTATGTAGCAGCATCCCATCACTCACTTCATATGCCATTTATTAAATTACACATACAAACCAATAAGCAGCATCCATACCTCCACTAGCTTACTTTACTTATGTAGCAGCATCCCATCACTCACTTCATTTACCACTTATTAAATTAAACATCCAACCAATAAGCAATGTCCTTACCGCCACTCCTTTATTTTATTTATCAGGCAGTCTCTTTTCCTTTCCCATCTCATTGAAATTAACATCCAACACCAGAGGGGGAACAGAAGAAGGCAAGCCTGTCCCTCCTCTCCGATGACCAGCCTGTTCCCCCTCTTTCCTACCAGATTTTTCAACAACCTAACCACCAAGCAGGGCAATTACCTACCATCATGCCTAACTGTAGCCCTCTTTTCCTACTCAATGTATATAATAACCAAAATGAGATTATCTTTCCAAAACCAATTTAAGATCAGTCCTGCCATCACAATAACTATCCAGTACAAGCAGACAGATATAATGACCATCATAGGATTAACTGACCAACAAACCACCTTCTGAATGACTAAAATACACCCATAGCATAAATGCTAAACAAACTATAACCCCAAGAACCTCCATTTCCCAACACCAACCCCTATAACAAAACCTATCTTGACAGTAACCAATGTCTATCAATCTTCACACTATCAACCTACCCCAACCCTTCAAACCAATAAACCACTGACCAGGATATTAGTAAGTTCACTTAACCTTTTCACCTTTGCCACTGCAGCACTCACAGCTAAATCCTCATTGACCAACTGAACTGCCTTAACTTGCTCCAATGCCTGATAAATAACTAAATCTTTCCTACCAAAAACCTTCCCCACCATATGCTGTGCTTATAAGAGGTACCTCAAACTCCTTCAGCAAACCTTATTCTTAATGCAACCTGACACCTCATCAGTAGGAACAACACAACCCATACCACTGTCATATTAAATAAAGGAAAATGAGACATAATCTCCAACAACTCCCACTTATCCTATTCCAAATTAATTAAAACTCCAAATATTCAACATCCCCAACTGTTCCTCTTTCCTGCCATCCAAAAAGCCACAAACAACACACCCAAATTATGCCCCCTAACACAACATCTCCCATAACATTTGTAAAGAAATGCAAATCCCCCTGACCAACCCTAACCCTCTGCCCCAAGGCCATCCCCGTGAATTTCTCCAAAGACAACACAATGGTAAAATGCACAAATTTATTAACCCCTACTCAAAGTAACCTGATTAAACTGGCCGACATGCAACTTCAGTAACCCCAGAGGCTGAAGAACATCCTTAGTCCATTGCTCAGCCTCGGATTGCCCTCGAACCTACTCTTTCCCTTTGTTACCTATGTATCTGTTAAAGAAATAAGCATGTCCTGTGTCTGCAAGGCATCCCAAACAATGCCTTCCATATGTTTTCTAACATGTCTGCCAAAACACCCACAAACCCACAATGCTCTTTCAAACCCTATCTACTCAGAAAATTCATACCTATACCAAAAACCTCCTACCAGCATAAAGCAGAAGTTAAATGGTATGTGTGTTACTCACTCTAAAAACCCTAACCTGATGTGTAATAAAATACCTGCTTGAGGGACAGATTTGTCTCCCAGAAAATACCACGTTTAGAATTAACTTCCACTACATATCAAGCAAAGCACCTCCTTAGCTCTCTACAAAACAACTGGATGGATAACAAAAAAATCACCCCAGATGTTCCATCCATGTCCTTCTTGAATAACAATAGAAGCAAAATGTGGAAATAAAAATTGAAATTGGCTAGCTTGCAGGGGCCCTAGAACCATTAACCTCATAGCTTCCTATGACTGTTGTGACATCACCCCACCTGTGGAAACTTCAAACCCTATAAACCATCCCCTGCCCTGCAACACCCTACCCCAAACAGATCTCCACCTCATCGTGCCCCTACACTATCTGAAACTGCTGAATAAAGATTACCTGCAACTTCATTTTGCACCACTCCAGCAATCAAAACATCCACTCAAGCAGAATCCATTACCTTTCAAATCCACCTACACCAGGGCACTGACTGTTGCTCACTCAGTGCTCCTCCATCTGTGACCTCACTGTGCAACATCCAAGGGACCACGACATTCATTGAAACAGCCTCCATCATCTTTCGAGTCCCCTTCATTCAGGTCGCCAACTGATGCCCACGCAAGTTCCATACCTATGCGATCTGCAAAAGAAAACAGGTTAAGCAGCTTGCCTTTACAAAAATTGAACGAAGATGAATCTCAGTCCCTATACCCTGTGTCTATGCAGCAAACACCTTATCACTATGACTCCCCCTTTTAACGTCAACAGTAAGTTATGTGTCAGATATGAAAACCCCAACATTTAAAGAAGGGCCTAAAACCTGTCTCTTCTTTCACCTCAGGGCAGCAATGTCCACTTACTACAAAATAGCAGTAAAATATGTGCCAGCCATCCCTCTCAATTTCACTAAGGAATCATCGAAAACAAAGCTATAAGTAAAATTGGGACAATGACCCAAAATAGGAACAACTTCTAAAATATTGTTCTTTATAAACTTAGAAAAACGAAAGATAACTGGTGTTACATCAGCATAAATCCCTACTATTACTGTTAGAAACTCCTTTCATACCTCTGTAACTCCAGGTTATAAAGATTTACAATTAGTTTGCTAAATAACCACAAGTTTATGAAAACAGATAAAATTTTAAGGCATCCGAAATATCAGTGAGTTAACCAGTACTATAGTCTCAAAGGACATCCCTGCATCTTAAAGCAAACTAATGGATGAGGTAAAGTAACTGAAAGGAGTACTTACCACCTAAAATGCTTAAATGGCCTACGGCCAGGTCTCATCTATGGTTAGCTTGGCAATGTAAGTAATATAGCTGTACTGATGTGAGATGACTAATTAAGCCATATGCAGATACATGCATATTATTCCTATATTAGACAAAATGTTATGGAGCAAAATTTAGTGAGCTTGATCTAATGTCAAAATACTTATATTCAATACAGATGGAATATCGCCACGTGTAATATGACTACATAGAACGTGATACCTGTGGCATGTTTAGATGTAATCTGCCATACAGTAAATGATACGAGAATGCATAAGAGAAAGAATTGACAGTACTTAACATATCTACACAACCAGAAGTTTGTCAACCGAGTCCTGGTTGACTCCGGACATTAATTCAGTACACTTAACATTTTAAGATTTTAATCTTTCAGCTGAAAATCTGGACAGTTGAGAATTAAACTGTTCTAACCCACACTGAGCAGTCATTATTATATAAATGTATATGTCTCCTTTCTTCTTCACTTTCTGTAGGCACAGTTACATGTAATAAATATCATACCTAGAAAACTTGGGTACTGCATATCACAAACTAATACTGTACTCCTTTAATTTTCACTGTATCTTGTTCAAAACATACATTAATTATAGCCTCTTTATGCCGCCCCAGTTACAATGTGTCCCACTCAGGCATTGTTATCCTTGCCTTCTTTTCTGACTGATCTTACTTGCTTACCTACAATTTTCTCTCTTTTCCATTCCTAAGGAGTTGCATCTCTACTGGTTTATTATATAGCAGTTATACACCATTTTACAATGCGTCTTGAGAGTATTGCACACAGTAACAGGGGCCCTGAGCTAACCCCACCCCCCCTTTCCTTTTTTTTCTTTTTTGAATCTGAAGCTGGAGCATGCATGCGTGGTGAGAAACCATTACACCCAGGGCTTCATAGCCTGCGGTGGGGGGGGGGATAAAAAAAAAAACTTGAACAGACACTCTGGGCCCATCTAAAAAGTAGCTGCAAGAGCTATTACCAACTACATTAGCCACCAAAATAACCCCATTGAAAGACCACAACGACTGAAACAGAGCCAAGTAGTTGATAAAATTAAGTCACAATGAACGGATTACAGCCTGCAACATTGCTTATAGTTAAAAGTGGGGGGGGGGGGGTCTTTGGGTTAATCACCCTAGTGGTTTTCTTGATATTCCTCAAAACAGAAAATCCATAAATTAATACTAAGGCTGACTAGCTTTGTGACCATTTCAAACTTAGCCAATTACGACATGTGAGAAGCAAACCTTGCACATTGTGGCTATAAGGCAAACACCTTAACCATTATGTCATCATCACATCTGTATTGTAGACAGAGAGAATATTCTATGACGTGTATTATGAATGACAAAATACATACATGGATATTACTGCAG